>NW_022060771.1:0-104670 GCF_003285725.1 Scaptodrosophila lebanonensis
CGTTGGGCGCCATAAATTTATGTAATAAACTAATCATTGCTGTAAAACGCTATCTAGTTTTTGCCCCACGTTGGGCGCCAAAAATTTATGTAATAAACTACTCATTGAAGTATCCTGGCTAGATGTAAAAACAACAAAAACCAGATAGCGTGAGCCGACGGTGTCACAGCGGAGGTCGGGACCCTTTGATACCCTAGCTCTTTCGGGGTGGGGTGGGTTTGCTGTGTCCTGAAGACTCTAAGTACATAAATTAAATTATTATAGAGTCCCTGCTGAAACTAAATTTTGGAAGGCCTACTTCCAACAAAACAACTAAAACAAATCAAAGGCCAATTAAATGGGAGAGGGAAACTGACGGTACAAGTGATAGCTTCTTGCATCAGAAAATATGTCTAGCTATTTTGCGAGATCTTGAGATGGAAGTCGATGCTCGCGTTCTATACCCACCCAACCATGGAGCTCCAATGCGAGTATTGTTTATGGAGTTCCCCTATAGTAAATGTTCTAGCTAGTTTTACGTCACCATGTCACCAGAAAATAAAACTTTACTAATTCATTTTAAACAAAATTTAATAATACGCATGATTAATTATAAAGATATACATTGTCGAGCAAACAAATTATAAATCTATTAGCAGGATAAATTCTTATGACAATGCAAACATAATAGGTATAATTCATTGAAGAAACTTATTTAGTATGAGTAAAAAAAAATACAAATTTAAGCCAAGTAGTTATTTATATATATAATTCAAAGAACATAGGCTGAATATTTTATAGTCTAAAAAAATTGGAAAAATTTATTGTGAAATCAGAAAGTGTGTGTGCATATACGCTTAATGTTATTTATTCTCATGTTATTCTTTATGTGTTAAAGTAACGTCGATTCAAAATTTAGCTACCCGAATCAGCAGCAGTTTATTTAAAGGCAATTAAATGAAAAAAACAAAACTAAACTAAAAGCTCACATGAGTGATAGTGAGGTAGGTCAGTGCTGCAGATCAGCGCATTCTTTGCGGGTTCATTGACCTCCGCATTTTAAGTTATTGTCATATGTTCTCTCAAAGGCATATTAGTATAAGAGAAAAAGTTAGTATAAGACGAAAGTAAATTGACATGCGATAACTGTCGAGCAAAAGCTCTGTACTAAAATTGATATGTATGCATGTATCACATTATATCAATTTAACTTCGGCTTACAAACGAGATAAGAAACAAAAGCAATAGCAATGATAAATACAGACTTACGTACAGACTCCAGCGATGAAGGGCCCTCCAGCGAGGTGTAGTCGTTGTTTTATGTACAGATTCATTCAATGCACATACATTTATATGCAAATGCATATTTATATGGTGTGTTATTATATGGATGGGTTAATTTTGGGCTTATTTAAATTTGTCTTATTTATCTCGAGGCATATTTTTTTCGGGTTCATTTTCTTTTGCTATTATGATATATATTTGTACACATGCCTTTTCGAGAATTTATTTCGGTTTAAGCTTGTATGCACTGATCTTGGGCACGAAAAAAAACAATAGCAAAAAAAATTAAATGCACATGTCTGCTAAAAAAACTGTACCTATTGGTACATATAAGTATATGCACTATATTGGGTTTTAAGGCATTTCCCTTTCGAGGCACTGTACACACACTCTCTTCAATTGTGAAACTGTGATTTTCAAACTTAGACACTATATAGGCTCTTTTTGTGAGCAGTAACACATTTTATGTAGTTAACGCTGAGGTGGTGGTGGCGGCAATGGTTTTCTACGGCAGAGGGAAGTCGGCGGTGGTCAGGTTGGGCTAATGACGTTTCGACACCCAGAGCAAAAAGATATATCCCGCATGTTCGCAAACTCCTTTTTGGAAGACGGACTGGTAGCATACGGCAATTCACTTTGCCGGTTGGAACCAAATGTTTCGTCAAGTGTAAACAACGACTGCGGTTTGAATTCCACCGGGAAATAACCCTTATGTCGAAGTTATTTGATTCGGCTGCACCCAATACAGCAGCGACAAGGGGTTAGTCGCAAATCTCGTGACGGATGCGCACCGATTACTTGGCAGCGCCCTTAATAGGCAGTTGCCCACAGGCGGAAAATGCCATAAAGATTGGGGGGGTCTTCAAATCGTCTCCAGCCGCACGGTTTTACACTCGATGAAGGTCCAGGTTAACGTGGACAAAATCTTAGGGTTCGAGAGTGTCACGCCGTTTTCCTTTTGGGCCAGTGAATAACACCCAAAACACGTGTTAGGCGTAGCTGACGGACGTGGCTACTTTGTAGAACTTGGCCATCCAAAAGTTAATGCACAAAAGAGGTCGGTTTTAGCTAGATCAGGCCTTTTATAACACCTCATTCCAGGGAACTACTGAAGTGCGTAAAGTTAGGTGCGCTTTACATTCCAACCAAAACCCAGAGTTGTACTAACTAAAGCTTTCAGAGTAATACAGCTGATAGGGGCCTGAAGCTTTGGGACAAATATTAGCCCTTTTTATCGCAAGTGCTAATTTTGTAGCACCGAGCTGCGATAAAAGTAACATTAATTTTATTTTAATGCAGGCGACCATTACACCACACGATAATCTGACTATATATATTGGAAGATTAGCGAGAATCAGCTTCGAATATCTTTTGCATGAAACCTTGAAACCTTGACCTTGAAAATCTTCTAGTTGGTAGAAGCAATTTCCAAGTTTTTTACCTATTCTGCACTTTATGAACTGTGGTCCTAATTTCGCATTGAAATTTTTCGAAAACTTGCTAAGGGCAAAGTTTCTACGGAACACTTCTTGTCCTTCTTTAAAGGAAACTGGCTTCGATCGTAAATTATATTGAGCTGCATTACGTTTATAAGCCTTTTTAATATTTGCTTGAATATCTTTGCGTAGCAACGCTAAATTATCTTTTCGATCTAGTGGAACAACAGGCTCTGTTAGCAACGATAAATCCTTTAACAAGCGATAATCCGAACCATGTGTTATCATATCCAATCCAAACAAGGCTTTATATGGCGAGCATCCCAAGGATTGATGTAAAGCAGAGCGTAATGAGCAAGAAATGGCTGTAAGGTGTTTATCCCACTCGGTTTGATCTTGTTGCAGATACGAGCGAATAGCAGCTAACAGAGAACGGTTTACTCGTTCAGCAGCATTACTTTGCGGAGAGTACAATGCTGTATAAACATGCTTTATGCCTAATTCTGTCAAGAACGCATTAAAATCGTTTGCTTTGAACTGCGTTCCATTATCGCTTACAATGGTCTCGGGCACTCCAAAACAGTGAAATATTTGCTTTAACATGAACTCTTGTATCCCAGCCGAAGTAAATTTCTTTAACGGGTGTAACCAATGAAATTTACTAAAATGATCTAGAACTATTAATAGTCCAATATGACCGCTTTTACTACGTGGATATGGGCCAAGCAGGTCAATGTATAACCTTTGAAAAGGTCTACACGTTGGTGTTTGCGCACCCATAGGTGGGCGAAGAATACAATTAGGAGCTTTATTTTCCTTGCATGCGTCACAGTTACGAATGTAATTGCGCACATCTCTCGCTAAACCAGGCCAGTAGAGATTTCTACGAAGCTTTTCAATAGTTTTTTGCATACCACAATGCGAAGAGACTACGCTGTCATGAGCTTGTTTAAGCACATCGGCTCTTAAACGTTCTGGAACCTAAAGTTTCCAAGAATTTGGTTCTTGTTCCTCTACTCCGGTAGCATGTTCAGTTCTCATGTAAATAAACTGATTTAGAATTTTAACGTCAGGAAATTTGGATTGCTGCAGAGTAAATTTTTCTTTCAATTCCTTATAATCTGTATCAAAGAATGCATCTGATTCCAAATCAATTATAGGACCTACTGTTAATTCCGCTAACTCATCTTCACACATTCGAGACAGTGCGTCAGGAACAACGTGATCTTTCCCTTTTCTATGTGAAATGGTAAACTTGTATGGTTGTAAACGGAAAATCCAGCGGGCCAATCTACCAGAAGCATTTTGTTGGCGCATTAGCCACATAAGACTGGAATGATCTGTAACTACTTCGAATTCTTGAAGTTCTAAGTAGCACCTAAACTTTTCAATTGCTAAAATAACAGCCAGACATTCACGTTCGGTAACGCTATAATTGCGTTGTGCACGACTCAATTTTTTAGACATAAACGCAATTGGCATTTCATCACCCTCGGAAGATAATTGCACTAGCACAGCGCCTATTCCGAAGTTACTTGCATCGCAATGAAGATAGAATTTCTTGGCGAAATCTGGATTTTGCAACACAGGAGCCGTAGTCAAAATGGTTTTCAAGTTATCCATGGCTTTCTGTGCTTCTTCAGTCCAGACAAACTTCTTTTTATTTGACAACATTTCGGTGATGGGGCATGTCAAGTCTGCATAATTTGCAATAAAACGACGATACCAGCCACATACGCCTAAGAATCCTCGAACCTGCTTGAGATTTCTTGGTGGTGGCCAATTCAAAATACACTCAATTTTTGCGGGATCCGTACAGATACCACCGCTGCCAATAACGTAACCTAAGTAGTTAACATTACTCACGCAAAATTGACTTTTCTCAATATTGAGAGTTAAATTTGCTTGACGAAATTGTTCTGCAAGACGAACCAACACCGAAAGGTGGGAAGAAAAGTCTTCAGAAACAATACAAACATCATCTAGATAACCAAAAACGCAATGACGAAGATCAGGGGGAATGATATCATCCATTAGACGACACATTGTAGACGGCGCATTACAAAGGCCAAAAGGCATCACTTTAAATTGGTATAAAGGCCTACCAGGAACCGTGAATGCTGTCAAGGGCCTTGAATCGTCCGTAAGCTCAATTTGCCAATATGCATCTTTTAAGTCGAGCTTAGAGATTATATTTGCTTTTGGCAAGCGAGCAAAAATACCATCGATGCTTGGTAGAGGATAAGCATCCTTTTTAGTGGCATCATTTAACTTCCTAGCATCCAAACATAGACGAACCTTGTTAGGTTTTAATACAAGCCGCATTGGCGAACTCCAAGCGCTGGAAGAAGGCTCTATAACATCCAATTCTAACATTCGATCAATTTCTGCATATAACAATTTCTCAACTGCTGGGCTAACAGGGTAAAAATCGCTGTTTCACTGGACGGGCATCACCAACATCAATATGGTGTTGAATTAAACGAGTGCGACCCAAACCTTCTGAACAGTTTGGAAACAATTTTTTCACCACATCCAGTTGTTGCTTTTGTATACTGGTAAGTGGATAATAAGACGAGTCAGTAATTGTATGGTCGGTGCTATTATCATTTTTCTCGAGAGTGGAAAATTCTAACGAACTGATAATATTAGGGGCCAAAGCAAAAATTTTCCAGAAGTCAATGCCTAAAATCAATCTCTGCTTTATAGAAGGAATAACGTACAGCTGAATTGATTTTGCAGTACCCTTATATGTCATAGTGACGGTCAAAACGCCAATGACGTCATGAGCTTTACCATCTGCAGTTCTTACCTGTGATTTAATAGCTTTAAACTCAGGTAATATAGAAAAGTTTTCCAAAGCTAAGCTCGAGCCAATACAACTTACATTCGCACCTGTATCTAACAGACCGTGCTCAGTAAATTGCAAAAATGACACTTCCGCATAACAACGCATATCATTTTTGTTACTAATAACAGACGCGACTAACATTTTACATTGTTTCCTAATTTGATGGAAATAGTTTTTGATCCGTTGTGTATTTCTAGATATTACAGGATTAATATCATTGAAGATTCTATTTCTGACTTCTAAATAATTTCTCAGCCTCTCATGATATGGACGAAAACTTTGAGGGGCGACGGACACATTCTTATCCCCTTGCGGTCGTTGTATCACTTGTACAGGAGCAAGAGAATCTGTGGCGTCCTTGTTGACATTTTCAGTTAATTGGTTGGGGGCATCCGGCTGTTGTTGGATGCACCCTGCTGGCGGTTTTCCGAACGACGACGATTGCAAGTTCGGCACTGTGGCTTATAAACGTTGAGAGCTCCACATCCGTAACAGAATATTCGGCGTTCTGCCAAGCAATTTTCCCATACATGGCCTTGCCCATCGCAATTCCAACAGGTAATGTTTACATTGCGAATAGCGGCGAGTTCATTTTCCATATTTAAATCGATGTCAGGATCAGTGTGCTCTTCTACTTCAATCTCCTCAACTGCATAACATTGACGACGCGGTATAGCTGGAGTTATTCTTTGTCTTCCCTCCGCGCGACAACTGAGTTCGCTCACCAGATTCTCGTGCATTTGTACAAGTCTACGTAGCTGACCTATGGAATGAATAGGTTGATACAGCAACTTATGGCGGATGTCTGGGAGCAAATTATTTTTAAGAATTTCAATCAATTCTTCATCCTCAAACCTTATCGAAGATTTATCAATCAATGCGATTACAGCTTCATAAAAATTAGAAAAAGTTTCACCTGATTTCTGTTTGCGAGACCGTATTTGTTCTTTGCTTGCAAATTCTGATCGGTACTCTTTGTACTGCTGTCGTAATGAAAGGCAAAAATCTGTCCAGGCAATGTGATCCACTTGTTTGTGGTATCGCCAATACCAATCCCTGGCTCTTCCTACGAACAGAATGTGCATATGTTTACACAATGCAGTAAAATCGCTATCGAGAGTTTCATCGGTAAGCGCTTTTACGCGATAAATAAACTCTTCGACCCCTAAACCATCCGAAGAACCATCAAAGTGCAAATTCCACTTCTGTATTACCTCTGCCACTTTACTGGGATGAACTGAAGTACGACTATTAGACGATCTTGCGGCTGTCGTTACTTGTGACGAATTAGCATTCGAAACAGGGCTCACATTCAAAGAGGACATTACTCTAGATACAGTTTGTTCAATCATAGCTTGTATAGTAGAATAATTAACTGGCTGTTCACGTACATGACCGACACGATTGGGACGACCTCTTCTCCTAGTGTTTGCAATTCGCTGTGGAGGAGGGTCTGCTGCAACTGTAACTTGACTGGCATCTAATTCTGGCACTGGTGCATCACTCACGTCCAGAGGACGGGGATCAATAACTTCGTCAGGGCCTTGAGCATCTCTCATGCTTTTTGCCAAATTTCTAGTGACCGGACGACGACTTGGACCAGGGCCTATAGGATCTACTTGCTTAGGTTGTGGAGAGCAATTTCCTATAACCAATTTAAATTGTTGGACCTCTAGCACAGTGGAACAATTGGGACATTCAGTGTGAGACTCTAGCCAACTTTCAAGACATGTTTTGTGAAAAATGTGTTTACAGTTTGTAATAAAACATGACTGCGTATTTGTCATTAACTGACAACAAATATTGCAATTCCTTGCGGCAGTATCCGCTGAGGATTGCGCATTTTGGGGACTATGTTCAATAGGCATAATACTTTTTAATATATTTTTTCTGATATATGACATTTTTGGTTGACATAATAACTAGAACAAAAATCAACTAGACATTATTCAAGTGCAAGAAGTAGTGTGTTTTTTTTTTTTTTTTTTTATTTTTTTATTTTATATGGGCTATTGCATTTATAAAAAGATAAATAAAACGTGCTATGTATGTACCCTTTCAATTGACCGCCCTTGCTCGGTAGCGATATGCCGAAGCAGCATGATACATCTATTCCAGACACAAAGGGAGTCCAATATCACCAGATAAACACTAACAACCATTTATCAATCTTACGATCCGAAAGGAAGGTGACGCAATTTAATATCTACTAAACTTTTGAATACCTGATCAATGAAAAGGCTCTCACAGTGACAATCGGCAGGGTATCCAATCTTAGCTGAATACGCAAGATTCCAGAAAGTATACGATAGTATTTCAAAACTCAAAATGCTCAAAATCTAGACAAAATCAAAAAGCAATCGAAAACAAAACGAGCTAAAACTCCGAAGCAGTGTGATAGCGATGTTATTCTATCTGTTTAGGATTTTACAACTCGAATTTGATTAAGTCAATACACAACAAAATAAACGTCGGCAAGGCATCCGATCGCACTCAAATACCAGGTTCCAGTACGTATATTCTGAAGTATTGAAACGTAATCACAACTCTTAAAGAACATTATGTTGTGCCAGGTAACACATACGTGCCATCAGTCATAATGAACTCTATATTGCAAAATACAGCTTCGAAAAATTTGGGAGGAGTTACTACTGCGCATAAATGGACTTCACTTCAATTATGTTCTTAATCCATCGTACCCTTATTTATTCACATGCAGCAGCCGCCACACATGTTGTGGTCTAAATGTATATAACTTTTGTTATTCACAAGCAGTAGCAGCCCCACGTTGGGCGCCATAAATTTATGTAATAAACTAATCATTGCTGTAAAACGCTATCTAGTTTTTGCCCCACGTTGGGCGCCAAAAATTTATGTAATAAACTACTCATTGAAGTATCCTGGCTAGATGTAAAAACAACAAAAACCAGATAGCGTGAGCCGACGGTGTCACAGCGGAGGTCGGGACCCTTTGATACCCTAGCTCTTTCGGGGTGGGGTGGGTTTGCTGTGTCCTGAAGACTCTAAGTACATAAATTAAATTATTATAGAGTCCCTGCTGAAACTAAATTTTGGAAGGCCTACTTCCAACAAAACAACTAAAACAAATCAAAGGCCAATTAAATGGGAGAGGGAAACTGACGGTACAAGTGATAGCTTCTTGCATCAGAAAATATGTCTAGCTATTTTGCGAGATCTTGAGATGGAAGTCGATGCTCGCGTTCTATACCCACCCAACCATGGAGCTCCAATGCGAGTATTGTTTATGGAGTTCCCCTATAGTAAATGTTCTAGCTAGTTTTACGTCACCATGTCACCAGAAAATAAAACTTTACTAATTCATTTTAAACAAAATTTAATAATACGCATGATTAATTATAAAGATATACATTGTCGAGCAAACAAATTATAAATCTATTAGCAGGATAAATTCTTATGACAATGCAAACATAATAGGTATAATTCATTGAAGAAACTTATTTAGTATGAGTAAAAAAAATACAAATTTAAGCCAAGTAGTTATTTATATATATAATTCAAAGAACATAGGCTGAATATTTTATAGTCTAAAAAAATTGGAAAAATTTATTGTGAAATCAGAAAGTGTGTGTGCATATACGCTTAATGTTATTTATTCTCATGTTATTCTTTATGTGTTAAAGTAACGTCGATTCAAAATTTAGCTACCCGAATCAGCAGCAGTTTATTTAAAGGCAATTAAATGAAAAAAACAAAACTAAACTAAAAGCTCACATGAGTGATAGTGAGGTAGGTCAGTGCTGCAGATCAGCGCATTCTTTGCGGGTTCATTGACCTCCGCATTTTAAGTTATTGTCATATGTTCTCTCAAAGGCATATTAGTATAAGAGAAAAAGTTAGTATAAGACGAAAGTAAATTGACATGCGATAACTGTCGAGCAAAAGCTCTGTACTAAAATTGATATGTATGCATGTATCACATTATATCAATTTAACTTCGGCTTACAAACGAGATAAGAAACAAAAGCAATAGCAATGATAAATACAGACTTACGTACAGACTCCAGCGATGAAGGGCCCTCCAGCGAGGTGTAGTCGTTGTTTTATGTACAGATTCATTCAATGCACATACATTTATATGCAAATGCATATTTATATGGTGTGTTATTATATGGATGGGTTAATTTTGGGCTTATTTAAATTTGTCTTATTTATCTCGAGGCATATTTTTTTCGGGTTCATTTTCTTTTGCTATTATGATATATATTTGTACACATGCCTTTTCGAGAATTTATTTCGGTTTAAGCTTGTATGCACTGATCTTGGGCACGAAAAAAAACAATAGCAAAAAAAATTAAATGCACATGTCTGCTAAAAAAACTGTACCTATTGGTACATATAAGTATATGCACTATATTGGGTTTTAAGGCATTTCCCTTTCGAGGCACTGTACACACACTCTCTTCAATTGTGAAACTGTGATTTTCAAACTTAGACACTATATAGGCTCTTTTTGTGAGCAGTAACACATTTTATGTAGTTAACGCTGAGGTGGTGGTGGCGGCAATGGTTTCTACGGCAGAGGGAAGTCGGCGGTGGTCAGGTTGGGCTAATGACGTTTCGACACCCAGAGCAAAAAGATATATCCCGCATGTTCGCAAACTCCTTTTTGGAAGACGGACTTGTAGCATACGGCAATTCACTTTGCCGGTTGGAACCAAATGTTTCGTCCAAGTGTAAACAACGACTGCGGTTTGAATTCCACCGGGAAATAACCCTTATGTCGAAGTTATTTGATTCGGCTGCACCCAATACAGCAGCGACAAGGGGTTAGTCGCAAATCTCGTGACGGATGCGCACCGATTACTTGGCAGCGCCCTTAATAGGCAGTTGCCCACAGGCGGAAAATGCCATAAAGATTGGGGGGGTCTTCAAATCGTCTCCAGCCGCACGGTTTTACACTCGATGAAGGTCCAGGTTAACGTGGACAAAATCTTAGGGTTCGAGAGTGTCACGCCGTTTTCCTTTTGGGCCAGTGAATAACACCCAAAACACGTGTTAGGCGTAGCTGACGGACGTGGCTACTTTGTAGAACTTGGCCATCCAAAAGTTAATGCACAAAAGAGGTCGGTTTTAGCTAGATCAGGCCTTTTATAACACCTCATTCCAGGGAACTACTGAAGTGCGTAAAGTTAGGTGCGCTTTACATTCCAACCAAAACCCAGAGTTGTACTAACTAAAGCTTTCAGAGTAATACAGCTGATAGGGGCCTGAAGCTTTGGGACAAATATTAGCCCTTTTTATCGCAAGTGCTAATTTTGTAGCACCGAGCTGCGATAAAAGTAACATTAATTTTATTTTAATGCAGGCGACCATTACAACCTACACTATAATAGGATACTTGAGCCCAAATTTCAGCTTCCTAGCTTCTACGGTTTGGGCTGTGGGCTGTTGGCGTGGTTTTCTTTTGTGCCTCATTGACGCCCCCAAATTCAGTCTCCAAGACAAGTTTCAAAATTCTAGTATGCAGTTTTATTTATATTATTTTATTGATTTTAGAAACCTAGGTTTAGTTCGATTAACCAATCGAAATGTGGATTTTTGCCAAAAATTTTGAAGCTCGTTTTTCCGCCTGTGGAGCTCGAATTTTCAAATCCCCTTCTTACTGCACACCTACACTATGATAGGATACTTTAGTCCAAATTTCAGCTTCCTAGCTTCTACGGTTTGGGCTGTGGGCTGTTGACATGGTTTCTTTTGTGCCTCATTGACGCCCCTAAATTCAGTCTCCAAGACGAATTTCAAAATTCGAGTATACAGTTTTATTTATATTATTTTATTGATTTTAGAAACCTAGTTTTTGGTCGATTAACCAATCGAAGTGTGGATTTTTCCAACAAACTTTGCAGCTCGTTTTCCCCCCTGTGGAGCACGAATTTTCCAGATCCCCTTCTTACTGCACATGGGATACTTTAGTCCAAATTTCAGCTTCCTAACTTCAACGGTTTGGGCTGTGGGCTGTTGGCGTTGTTTTCTTTTGTGCATCATTGACGCCCCCAAATTCAGTCTCCATCAGTCGGCATTAATTTTAAGCGTGTGACTAAGATAGACAAATTTCGTAAATGCGTCTACTTGAACAATAATGTATTCCTTTTGATCAGACTTGCCACTTAACTTCCTAGTTATATCTATGTGGATAGTGTGCCAAGGCATATCAACTTTTGGTATTGGATGAAGGCTAGCTTGAATTTTACCTGAGGATGACTTTGAAATTTTGCAAGTAATGCAATTTTTAACAAATTTTCGAATATACTTAGACATGTTATCAAAGCAGTAATAATCATAGGCCTTATCCAACGTCTTCTCCCTCCTAGGTGCATAATTCACTCATGAATTTGGTTTATTACGGACCATCTAAAAGCTCGAGGAACAATTGGTAAGGATCGAGTTCTACCATTTCGCTGTATTTTTCGACAGAGTATTCCTGCTCTCAATTCATATGGTTTTGCGATGTCATCGGCAAGAGAATTTTGAAGAAATATTGACTATATCAGTATCTTGACGTTGTTCAGCCATAAGCCAATTGCTAGAAATTTCTGCCAAAATCTCTTTTCAGGGATTTTAGAAGTTACAATAGTTGAATGAGCCGAAGGAAGATTTCTTGATAAAAAGTCAACGTGAGCCATTCGCTTCCCTTCTCTATATTGGACATCAAATGTGAACGACTGTAAATAAGCCCACCACCTTTGTGCCCTGGGAGATAGGTCACGTTTAGTTCTTGATGCTTTAAGTGAGTTGCAATCAGTAAACACAACAAAGTTTCGGCAGAACAAGTAGTGGCGTAAGTGTTTTATTGCCATTACAACAGCAAGTTTCCAATTCATATGAATGGTATCCTGACTCAGCAGGTGAAGCAGCCTTACTGTAATATTCAACAACATGGGGCTTGTTGTTAACTTTATGTAATAAAATGGAACCATATCCACGAGCACTTGCATCTGTATGCAACTCGCTTGGATACTGCTGATCAAAAATTACTAAGACCGGCTTTTGCGTAAGAATAGAAATTACTTTTTTCGTATTTGTTCATGTTCTGGCTTCCAACTTCAAGTGTACACATATCTGTGACTGATTGCCAGCTAATTTTGTATACGGCTTTGGTGCGGCCTACCTTAGAATATTGTTGTTACGTCTGGTGACCGCGATATGAAATACATTAAAATCGCATTGAATCGGTTCAAAAGCAATTTCTTTTGTTTGGCTTACGTGGTCTTGGATGGAGTAGAACTGACCCTCTACCATCATATTTTCACAGGCTATAATTGTTAGGTCTTCCATCACTTGCTAACCGCCGGATTTTATTAGGTGTTGTTTTTATACATAAATTAATTACCGGCGACATCAAGTCTTCGGTGCTTGTTAGCCAAATTAACTTTACGGACCACAAAGACCTTCAAGATTTTTTGTTCCCATAAGCCTAAATCGCTGTACAAGCAACTATGCTTTGCACAGTCCGTTTCGAGTTCTGTGTAGCAACTACAATAATTTGAGTCATCTCTTTGGCCATGACAGTTCGGTAAGTTCGATTAAATCTTGCTTACTTAATTTCCTGATCCGGTCTGAATCTCTTTAACTCGTTTGTAATTCTATTTAATTTAAATTTTTATTTTTTATTTTTTTATTTCAATATTTGAATGTATATCTAGTTTTGTTATTTCTTTTCTTTATGTTTAACATTGACAGTTATTTGTCAATTAAATAAATAAATAAAGCTAAATTCGTTTCTTTTCTGCTGTTAAAATATATAACGGTTTCATAAAACAAAAAAACCCTTGCACAAATTGCCGAAAATAAGACGCAAGTCCAATAATCCATATAAACGACAACAAATGTATTTGCAAAGTCCCCCAGAGCTTGTACGTTGGAAAACTAAGGGCGCATTTTTGAGCCCAAACGGCAGTTTTATTTATATTATTTTATTGATTTGAGAAACCTAGTTTGGATTTTTCCATCAAAATTTGCAGCTCGTTTTCCCCCCTGTGCATCACGAATTTTTCAAATCCCCTTCTTACTGTACACCTACACTATAATAGGATACTTGAGCCCAAATTTCAGCTTCCTAGCTTCTACGGTTTGGGCTGTGGGCTGTTGGCGTGGTTTTCTTTTGTGCCTCATTGACGCCCCCAAATTCAGTCTCCAAGACAAGTTTCAAAATTCTAGTATGCAGTTTTATTTATATTATTTTATTGATTTTAGAAACCTAGGTTTAGTTCGATTAACCAATCGAAATGTGGATTTTTGCCAAAAATTTTGAAGCTCGTTTTTCCGCCTGTGGAGCTCGAATTTTCAAATCCCCTTCTTACTGCACACCTACACTATGATAGGATACTTTAGTCCAAATTACAGCTTCCTAGCTTCTACGGTTTGGGCTGTGGGCTGTTGACATGGTTTCTTTTGTGCCTCATTGACGCCCCTAAATTCAGTCTCCAAGACGAATTTCAAAATTCGAGTATACAGTTTTATTTATATTATTTTATTGATTTTAGAAACGTAGGTTTTGGTCGATTAACCAATCGAAATGTGGATTTTTCAAACAAACTTTGCAGCTCGTTTTCCCCCCTGTGGAGCACGAATTTTCCAGATCCCCTTCTGACTGCACACCTACACTATAATAGGATACTTTAGTCCAAATTTCAGCTTCCTAGCTTCAACGGTTTGGGCTGTGGGCTGTTGGCGTTGTTTTCTTTTGTGCCTCATTGACGCCCCCAAATTCAGTCTCCAAGACAAGTTTCAAAATTAGAGTATGCAGTTTTATTTATATTATTTTATTGATTTTAGAAACCTAGGTTTTGGTCGATTAACCAATCGAAATGTGGATTTTTCCAACAAACTTTGCAGCTCTTTTTCCCCCCTGTGGAGCACGAATTTTCCAGATCCCTTTCTTACTGCACACCTACACTATAATAGGATACTTTAGTCCAAATTTCAGCTTCCTAGCTTCAACGGTTTGGGCTGTGGGCTGTTGGCGTTGTTTTCTTTTGTGCCTCATTGACGCCCCCAAATTCAGTCTCCAAGACAAGTTTCAAAATTAGAGTATGCAGTTTTATTTATATTATTTTATTGATTTTAGAAACCTAGGTTTTGGCCGATTAACCAATCGAAATGTGGATTTTTCCAACAGAGCACGAATTTTCCAGATCCCCTTCTTACTGCACACCTACACTATAATAGGATACTTTAGTCCAAATTTTAGCTTCCTAGCTTCAACGGTTTGGGCTGTGGGCTGTTGGCGTTGTTTTCTTTTGTGCATCATTGACGCCCCCAAATTCAGTCTCCATCAGTCGGCATTAATTTTAAGCGTGTGACTAAGATAGACAAATTTCGTAAATGCGTCTACTTGAACAATAATGTATTCCTTTTGATCAGACTTGCCACTTAACTTCCTAGTTATATCTATGTGGATAGTGTGCCAAGGCATATCAACTTTTGGTATTGGATGAAGGCTAGCTTGAATTTTACCTGAGGATGACTTTGACATTTTGCAAGTAATGCAATTTTTAACAAATTTTCGAATATACTTAGACATGTTATCAAAGCAGTAATAATCATAGGCCTTATCCAACGTCTTCTCCCTCCTAGGTGCATAATTGACTCATGAATTTGGTTTATTATGGACCATCTAAAAGCTCGAGGAACAATTGGTAAGGATCGAGTTCTACCATTTCGCTGTATTTTTCGACAGAGTATTCCTGCTCTCAATTCATATGGTTTTGCGATGTCATCGGCAAGAGAATTTTGAAGAAATATTGACTATATCAGTATCTTGACGTTGTTCAGCCATAAGCCAATTGCTAGAAATTTCTGCCAAAATCTCTTTTCAGGGATTTTAGAAGTTACAATAGTTGAATGAGCCGAAGGAAGATTTCTTGATAAAAAGTCAACGTGAGCCATTCGCTTCCCTTCTCTATATTGGACATCAAATGTGAACGACTGTAAATAAGCCCACCACCTTTGTGCCCTGGGAGATAGGTCACGTTTAGTTCTTGATGTTTTAAGTGAGCTGCAATCAGTAAACACAACAAAGTTTCGGCAGAACAAGTAGTGGCGTAAGTGTTTTATTGCCATTACAACAGCAAGTTTCCAATTCATATGAATGGTATCGTGACTCAGCAGGTGAAGCAGCCTTACTGTAATATTCAACAACATGGGGCTTGTTGTTAACTTTATGTAATAAAATGGAACCATATCCACGAGCACTTGCATCTGTATGCAACTCGCTTGGATACTGCTGATCAAAAATTACTAAGACCGGCTTTTGCGTAAGAATAGAAATTACTTTTTTCGTATTTGTTCATGTTCTGGCTTCCAACTTCAAGTGTACACATATCTGTGACTGATTGCCAGCTAATTTTGTATACGGCTTTGGTGCGGCCTACCTTAGAATATTGTTGTTACGTCTGGTGACCGCAATATGAAATACATTAAAATCGCATTGAATCGGTTCAAAAGCAATTTCTTTTGTTTGGCTTACGTGGTCTTGGATGGAGTAGAACTGACCCTCTACCATCATATTTTCACAGGCTATAATTGTTAGGTCTTCCATCACTTGCTAACCGCCGGATTTTATTAGGTGTTGTTTTTATACATAAATTAATTACCGGCGACATCAAGTCTTCGGTGCTTGTTAGCCAAATTAACTTTACGGACCACAAAGACCTTCAAGATTTTTTGTTCCCATAAGCCTAAATCGCTGTACAAGCAACTATGCTTTGCACAGTCCGTTTCGAGTTCTGTGTAGCAACTACAATAATTTGAGTCATCTCTTTGGCCATGACAGTTCGGTAAGTTCGATTAAATCTTGCTTACTTAATTTCCTGATCCGGTCTGAATCTCTTTAACTCGTTTGTAATTCTATTTAATTTAAATTTTTATTTTTTATGTTTTTATTTCAATATTTGAATGTATATCTAGTTTTGTTATTTCTTTTCTTTATGTTTAACATTGACAGTTATTTGTCAATTAAATAAATAAATAAAGCTAAATTCGTTCTTTTCTGCTGTTAAAATATATAACGGTTTCATAAAACAAGAAAACCCTTGCACAAATTGCCGAAAATAAGACGCAAGTCCAATAATCCATATAAACGACAACAAATGTATTTGCAAAGTCCCCCAGAGCTTGTACGTTGGAAAACTGAGGGCGCATTTTTGAGCCCAAACGGCAGTTTTATTTATATTATTTTTATTGATTTTAGAAACCTAGTTTGGATTTTTGCAAAAAATTTTGAAGCTCGTTTTTCCGCCTGTGGAGCTCGAATTTTCAAATCCCCTTCTTACTGCACACCTACACTATGATAGGATACTTTAGTCCAAATTTCAGCTTCCTAGCTTCTACGGTTTGGGCTGTGGGCTGTTGACATGGTTTCTTTTGTGCCTCATTGACGCCCCTAAATTCAGTCTCCAAGACGAATTTCAAAATTCGAGTATACAGTTTTATTTATATTATTTTATTGATTTTAGAAACGTAGGTTTTGGTCGATTAACCAATCGAAATGTGGATTTTTCAAACAAACTTTGCAGCTCGTTTTCCCCCCTGTGGAGCACGAATTTTCCAGATCCCCTTCTTACTGCACATGGGATACTTTAGTCCAAATTTCAGCTTCCTAACTTCAACGGTTTGGGCTGTGGGCTGTTGGCGTTGTTTTCTTTTGTGCCTCATTGACGCCCCCAAATTCAGTCTCCAAGACAAGTTTCAAAATTCTAGTATGCAGTTTTATTTATATTATTTTATTGATTTTAGAAACGTAGGTTTTGGTCGATTAACCAATCGAAATGTGGATTTTTCCAAAAAAGCAGCTCTTTTTCCCCCCTGTGGAGCACGAATTTTCCAGATCCCCTTCTTACTGCACACCTACACTATAATGGGATACTTTAGTCCAAATTTCAGCTTCCTAGCTTCAACGGTTTGGGCTGTGGGCTGTTGGCGTTGTTTTCTTTTGTGCCTCATTGACGCCCCCAAATTCAGTCTCCAAGACAAGTTTCAAAATTAGAGTATGCAGTTTTATTTATATTATTTTATTGATTTTAGAAACCTAGGTTTTGGCCGATTAACCAATCGAAATGTGGATTTTTCAAACAAACTTTGCAGCTCGTTTTCCCCCCTGTGGAGCACGAATTTTCCAGATCCCCTTCTTACTGCACACCTACACTATAATAGGATACTTTAGTCCAAATTTCAGCTTCCTAGCTTCAACGGTTTGGGCTGTGGGCTGTTGACGTTGTTTTCTTTTGTACCTCATTGACGCCCCCAAATTCAGTCTCCAAGACAAGTTTCAAAATTCGAGTATGCAGTTTTATTTATATAATTTTATTGATTTTAGAAACCTAGGTTTTGGTCGATTAACCAATCGAAGTGTGGATTTTTCCAACAAACTTTGCAGATCGTTTTCCCCCCTGTGGAGCACGAATTTTCCAGATCCCCTTCTTACTGCACATGGGATACTTTAGTCCAAATTTCAGCTTCCTAACTTCAACGGTTTGGGCTGTGGGCTGTTGGCGTTGTTTTCTTTTGTGCATCATTGACGCCCCCAAATTCAGTCTCCATCAGTCGGCATTAATTTTAAGCGTGTGACTAAGATAGACAAATTTCGTAAATGCGTCTACTTGAACAATAATGTATTCCTTTTGATCAGACTTGCCACTTAACTTCCTAGTTATATCTATGTGGATAGTGTGCCAAGGCATATCAACTTTTGGTATTGGATGAAGGCTAGCTTGAATTTTACCTGAGGATGACTTTGAAATTTTGCAAGTAATGCAATTTTTAACAAATTTTCGAATATGCTTAGACATGTTATCAAAGCAGTAATAATCATAGGCCTTATCCAACGTCTTCTCCCTCCTAGGTGCATAATTGACTCATGAATTTGGTTTATTACGGACCATCTAAAAGCTCGAGGAACAATTGGTAAGGATCGAGTTCTACCATTTCGCTGTATTTTTCGACAGAGTATTCCTGCTCTCAATTCATATGGTTTTGCGATGTCATCGGCAAGAGAATTTTGAAGAAATATTGACTATATCAGTATCTTGACGTTGTTCAGCCATAAACCAATTGCTAGAAATTTCTGCCAAAATCTCTTTTCAGGGATTTTAGAAGTTACAATAGTTGAATGAGCCGAAGGAAGATTTCTTGATAAAAAGTCAACGTGAGCCATTCGCTTCCCTTCTCTATATTGGACATCAAATGTGAACGACTGTAAATAAGCCCACCACCTTTGTGCCCTGGGAGATAGGTCACGTTTAGTTCTTGATGCTTTAAGTGAGTTGCAATCAGTAAACACAACAAAGTTTCGGCAGAACAAGTAGTGGCGTAAGTGTTTTATTGCCATTACAACAGCAAGTTTCCAATTCATATGAATGGTATCGTGACTCAGCAGGTGAAGCAGCCTTACTGTAATATTCAACAACATGGGGCTTGTTGTTAACTTTATGTAATAAAATGGAACCATATCCACGAGCACTTGCATCTGTATGCAACTCGCTTGGATACTGCTGATCAAAAATTACTAAGACCGGCTTTTGCGTAAGAATAGAAATTACTTTTTTCGTATTTGTTCATGTTCTGGCTTCCAACTTCAAGTGTACACATATCTGTGACTGATTGCCAGCTAATTTTGTATACGGCTTTGGTGCGGCCTACCTTAGAATATTGTTGTTACGTCTGGTGACCGCAATATGAAATACATTAAAATCGCATTGAATCGGTTCAAAAGCAATTTCTTTTGTTTGGCTTACGTGGTCTTGGATGGAGTAGAACTGACCCTCTACCATCATATTTTCACAGGCTATAATTGTTAGGTCTTCCATTACTTGCTAACCGCCGGATTTTATTAGGTGTTGTTTTTATACATAAATTAATTACCGGCAACATCGAGTCTTCGGTGCTTGTTAGCCAAATTAACTTTACGGACCACAAAGACCTTCAAGATTTTTTGTTCCCATAAGCCTAAATCGCTGTACAAGCAACTATGCTTTGCACAGTCCGTTTCGAGTTCTGTGTAGCAACTACAATAATTTGAGTCATCTCTTTGGCCATGACAGTTCGGTAAGTTCGATTAAATCTTGCTTACTTAATTTCCTGATCCGGTCTGAATCTCTTTAACTCGTTTGTAATTCTATTTAATTTAAATTTTTATTTTTTATGTTTTTATTTCAATATTTGAATGTATATCTAGTTTTGTTATTTCTTTTCTTTATGTTTAACATTGACAGTTATTTGTCAATTAAATAAATAAATAAAGCTAAATTCGTTCTTTTCTGCTGTTAAAATATATAACGGTTTCATAAAACAAGAAAACCCTTGCACAAATTGCCGAAAATAAGACGCAAGTCCAATAATCCATATAAACGACAACAAATGTATTTGCAAAGTCCCCCAGAGCTTGTACGTTGGAAAACTGAGGGCGCATTTTTGAGCCCAAACGGCAGTTTTATTTATATTATTTTTATTGATTTTAGAAACCTAGTTTGGATTTCTGCAAAAAATTTTGAAGCTCGTTTTTCCGCCTGTGGAGCTCGAATTTTCAAATCCCCTTCTTACTGCACACCTACACTATGATAGGATACTTGAGCCCAAATTTCAGCTTCCTAGCTTCTACGGTTTGGGCTGTGGGCTGTTGACATGGTTTCTTTTGTGCCTCATTGACGCCCCTAAATTCAGTCTCCAAGACGAATTTCAAAATTCGAGTATACAGTTTTATTTATATTATTATATTGATTTTAGAAACCTAGTTTTTGGTCGATTAACCAATCGAAATGTGGATTTTTCCAACAAACTTTGCAGCTCTTTTTCCCCCCTGTGGAGCACGAATTTTCCAGATCCCTTTCTTACTGCACACCTACACTATAATAGGATACTTTAGTCCAAATTTCAGCTTCCTAGCTTCAACGGTTTGGGCTGTGGGCTGTTGGCGTTGTTTTCTTTTGTGCCTCATTGACGCCCCCAAATTCAGTCTCCAAGACAAGTTTCAAAATTAGAGTATGCAGTTTTATTTATATTATTTTATTGATTTTAGAAACCTAGGTTTTGGCCGATTAACCAATCGAAATGTGGATTTTTCCAACAGAGCACGAATTTTCCAGATCCCCTTCTTACTGCACACCTACACTATAATAGGATACTTTAGTCCAAATTTTAGCTTCCTAGCTTCAACGGTTTGGGCTGTGGGCTGTTGGCGTTGTTTTCTTTTGTGCATCATTGACGCCCCCAAATTCAGTCTCCATCAGTCGGCATTAATTTTAAGCGTGTGACTAAGATAGACAAATTTCGTAAATGCGTCTACTTGAACAATAATGTATTCCTTTTGATCAGACTTGCCACTTAACTTCCTAGTTATATCTATGTGGATAGTGTGCCAAGGCATATCAACTTTTGGTATTGGATGAAGGCTAGCTTGAATTTTACCTGAGGATGACTTTGAAATTTTGCAAGTAATGCAATTTTTAACAAATTTTCGAATATGCTTAGACATGTTATCAAAGCAGTAATAATCATAGGCCTTATCCAACGTCTTCTCCCTCCTAGGTGCATAATTGACTCATGAATTTGGTTTATTACGGACCATCTAAAAGCTCGAGGAACAATTGGTAAGGATCGAGTTCTACCATTTCGCTGTATTTTTCGACAGAGTATTCCTGCTCTCAATTCATATGGTTTTGCGATGTCATCGGCAAGAGAATTTTGAAGAAATATTGACTATATCAGTATCTTGACGTTGTTCAGCCATAAACCAATTGCTAGAAATTTCTGCCAAAATCTCTTTTCAGGGATTTTAGAAGTTACAATAGTTGAATGAGCCGAAGGAAGATTTCTTGATAAAAAGTCAACGTGAGCCATTCGCTTCCCTTCTCTATATTGGACATCAAATGTGAACGACTGTAAATAAGCCCACCACCTTTGTGCCCTGGGAGATAGGTCACGTTTAGTTCTTGATGCTTTAAGTGAGTTGCAATCAGTAAACACAACAAAGTTTCGGCAGAACAAGTAGTGGCGTAAGTGTTTTATTGCCATTACAACAGCAAGTTTCCAATTCATATGAATGGTATCGTGACTCAGCAGGTGAAGCAGCCTTACTGTAATATTCAACAACATGGGGCTTGTTGTTAACTTTATGTAATAAAATGGAACCATATCCACGAGCACTTGCATCTGTATGCAACTCGCTTGGATACTGCTGATCAAAAATTACTAAGACCGGCTTTTGCGTAAGAATAGAAATTACTTTTTTCGTATTTGTTCATGTTCTGGCTTCCAACTTCAAGTGTACACATATCTGTGACTGATTGCCAGCTAATTTTGTATACGGCTTTGGTGCGGCCTACATTAGAATATTGTTGTTACGTCTGGTGCCCGCAATATGAAATACATTAAAATCGCATTGAATCGGTTCAAAAGCAATTTCTTTTGTTTGGCTTACGTGGTCTTGGATGGAGTAGAACTGACCCTCTACCATCATATTTTCACAGGCTATAATTGTTAGGTCTTCCATTACTTGCTAACCGCCGGATTTTATTAGGTGTTGTTTTTATACATAAATTAATTACCGGCGACATCGAGTCTTCGGTGCTTGTTAGCCAAATTAACTTTACGGACCACAAAGACCTTCAAGATTTTTTGTTCCCATAAGCCTAAATCGCTGTACAAGCAACTATGCTTTGCACAGTCCGTTTCGAGTTCTGTGTAGCAACTACAATAATTTGAGTCATCTCTTTGGCCATGACAGTTCGGTAAGTTCGATTAAATCTTGCTTACTTAATTTCCTGATCCGGTCTGAATCTCTTTAACTCGTTTGTAATTCTATTTAATTTAAATTTTTATTTTTTATGTTTTTATTTCAATATTTGAATGTATATCTAGTTTTGTTATTTCTTTTCTTTATGTTTAACATTGACAGTTATTTGTCAATTAAATAAATAAATAAAGCTAAATTCGTTTCTTTTCTGCTGTTAAAATATATAACGGTTTCATAAAACAAAAAAACCCTTGCACAAATTGCCGAAAATAAGACGCAAGTCCAATAATCCATATAAACGACAACAAATGTATTTGCAAAGTCCCCCAGAGCTTGTACGTTGGAAAACTAAGGGCGCATTTTTGAGCCCAAACGGCAGTTTTATTTATATTATTTTATTGATTTGAGAAACCTAGTTTGGATTTTTCCATCAAAATTTGCAGCTCGTTTTCCCCCCTGTGGATCCCGAATTTTTCAAATCCCCTTCTTACTGTACACCTACACTATAATAGGATACTTGAGCCCAAATTTCAGCTTCCTAGCTTCTACGGTTTGGGCTGTGGGCTGTTGGCGTGGTTTTCTTTTGTGCCTCATTGACGCCCCCAAATTCAGTCTCCAAGACAAGTTTCAAAATTCGAGTATGCAGTTTTATTTTGTTGGATTGTATATGCACCCGATAACTAACCGACAACTAGTAATTAAGTCCGATTGTATTTAAGTCCGATAGCATTTAAGTGATTCCGATGAATGAACCATCGGAACTGGATAATGAACTTCACTTGTAATTCAGCACGACAAGAGAGCAGACGCACGTACAATAAGTTAATCGTGTAAAATAAAGTCAATCCATATAAAAATTAACTCATCAACTTCAGAAGTGGGATAGACACCCCGTAAATGACTTGCCTACAATAATCTGCTCAACCATCCAAAGAAATTTTACGAATTTGCTAAAATGAACAAAGCACAGATCATTGAGTTGCTGATTTCCAATGGAATTGATTTTCCGGCTACTTCAAAGTTAAGACAACTACGCAAACTCGCAGGAAACAACAATATTGACGGCATTAATGATATTGAAGAAAATGACGACCATGAAGAAACTGTGTCGCTATGTGAGAGCATGTCCAGAGAAGCCCGAGCTAACCAAACTTTAAGCGACTTGAAAGAAGAAGAAGCATTAATTGACGCTGCCATTAGAATTGCAGAGAAGAAGAAGACGCTTATGGGTTTATTGCCTACTGGAAACAAAATTGCAGCAGATATCCAACTGATTAAGCAATCTATTGCGCCTTTCTATGGCAATGGCTTGGAAACAGCAAACGAATAGATCTCCGATTTCGAGCATATTTGCCAGGACTTTGATGACAGCGACAACTTCAAACTGCGATGCGTACGTATGCTGATGAAATCAGGAACCGAAGCTGAATCGTTTCTGCGTGTTAATCGTTCTGAAACATATGACGATTTTAAAGCATCATTTTAGAAGACATTATTGCTGCTAAAAGAAACGATATTTAAGTCCGGCAAAATGTCCGTTTTGGGATATATATTGAAAATGGAAGAAATAGCATCTCGCGCCAGTATTGAAAAAAAACTAACTGTTCAGTTCATTATTGATGGTATGCGCGACAAATCACCTAGTGTTGCTTTATTGTACTCCGCACAAACTGTCGACCAACTCAAAGAGATTGCTCCCAAGTATTCAGCACTCCGTAAGAATATTGCTACACCACAACCACCGCCAGTTAAAGAATTCCGCTGCTACAACTGTTCTGCTTACGGACATTATTCTTCTGCTTGTACTGCACCAAAACGGGAGAGAGGATCGTGTTTCCGCTGTGGATCTCTTCAGCACGTGATCAAGAATTGCCCACAGAAGATTGGACAACCGTCCAAGTTTGTTGCTGGAACCACGGGTCAGCTGGACCAAGAGAAGGCCGATGATTTCATTCCCATTTTTAATAAGGTAGGAATTTATTTTGACACTGGTATAAATCGCATTAATAATTTGAAATATATTTCCGCCCTTCTCGACTCTGGTAGCTGCATTAATTTGATACAAAAATCGGCAGTGCGTTATGATAACTTTAACTTTACATTGAAACCTACAAAATACTTTTGTGTGAATGGATCGACTATATTTTCATTTGGAAAAATTAAGCTCAACATACTTTTTCTTGGCGAAGTGAATAATATTGCCTTTTATGTTGTTCCAAACATTAGAATTGTGACCGAAGCATTACTAGGCCGGAACTTTTTGAAATCTTATGGGTTAGGATTTACTACATTGAATAAAATTAATTGTCTTATAAATTGTAAAAAGTGTATTAAACTAAAAGGTGGTGTTTTGAATGACAATAGTGATAGTGTACTCTGTAAAGAGATTGTTAATGACCATTTGACCAACAGTGTTTCAGGAAAAAGTGATGTTGCCACATTTAGAAAAATGGAAATAGAAGATATTAGAAAGGACACATTGAATTTCACGAAATTGTTAACAAATATTGATGATCTGGAACAAGAAAATATTAAAATCGTGAATTGTGAAAACACAGACGTTAATGAATCAGATATTCCGTATATTTATAACATTGAAACATGTGATTTTGAAGAATATAATATTGACCCCAAATTAAATGTTGAACACAAAGAAAAACTTATCGCTTTAATCAAATCGAATTATTTAGATTTGCACAACATTCCAGCTATTGATCATAGTTATGAGATGAATATAAAACTCAATTCTGATGAACCTGTAAGGTCTGTTCCAAGAAGGGTAGTATGATACAATGATACAAGAAAAGCAAGAAGTTGAAAATACAATTGACGATTTATTGACTAAGGGATACATTAGACCTAGCAATTCACCCTATACTTCGGCAATAGTTCTGGTAAAGAAAAAATCAGGAGAAAAAAGAATGTATGTTGATTATAGACAATTGAACAAAATAACTATCCGATCATTACCCCTTATAGATGATTGCTTAGAAAGAATGGAAGAAAACCAGTTTTTCACGCTATTAGATTTAAAAAGTTGTTACCACCAAGTAAGAGTAGCAGAAACTTCAGCGCAGTATACATCTTTTGTCACGCCCAATGGCCAATACGAGTACACCAGAGTCCCTTTTGGACTTATGAATGCACCAGCTGTTTTCATGACATTTATAAACTACATATTACTGCCGTTGATTCGTGAAGGTGACGTAGTTGTATACATGGACGATATAGCTATTGGTTCAAAGTCAATTGACGACCACTTCGGAACAGTGGCAAAGTGTTACCACTTCTGGCAGAGTATAGACTAGAAATAAAAATTAGTAAGTGCCAATTCGCATATACAAGCATAGAGTTCTTGGGATATACCGTAAGTGGAAAAGGAATAAGTCCAAATAACGAGCACATTTCTACAATAAAACATCTTCCATTACCTAGAGACCGACATGAAATGCAAAAGTGCTTAGGATTATTCTCATACTTTAGAAGATTTATTCCAGCATATTCAAAAGTCGCGAAGCCATTGCAAGAACTTACGAGGATAAATAAGAGATAAGAGATTTGGAGGAATTTTACTACAGAAACAAAACGACGGGAAATTTCATCCATATTTCATGCATATTTTTTGCGGAGAGCAACTAAACAAGAATCGAGAATGGAAAGTTTTAAATGAGAAACATTAGCTGTATACTATTCATTAAAAAAATATCATATTTATTTAGAGGGTATACCGTTTACTATTGTAACAGACTGCAATGCACTAGTATTATGTCTTGAGCGAAGAGGAATGAATTCAGCTATAGCAAGATGGGCTATGGAGATTGCTAACTATAATTGTACTAGGAAACATCGTAGTGGAAAATATATTCAACATGTGGATGCTTTAAGTAGATACTCTTCAGCTATTCAACAAGAATTTAAGTACGAACCAACAGTGACCATTGAGGAAGACGTGAACAAAGATAAAATAATTGCAGTTATTGACAGTGACGATATTAATTTTCAAATTCAACTAACACAAAATCGAGATAGAAACATTAAACAGCTTAGAAATAAATTGGAGCATGGTATTGTTAAGAATTTTTTGTATTAAGTGACGGCATTGTATATAGACAAGGTAAATATGATATTGACTTGTTATATGTACCAGAAAAAATGGAAAGACATTTAATAAGAAGGATTCATGAGAAATTGTGCCACCTAGGGACCGACAAATGTTTAAAAGAAATAGCAAAACACTATTGGTTTCCGAATATGAAAACCAAAATTGATTCGTTTATTCAAAACTGCTTAAAATGTATTATGTTTACTGTGCCTGCACATGCAAATAATAGAACCCTTCATAATATCCCCAAGCGATCGATCCCATTTGATACCATACATATTGATCACTTTGGCCCTCTTCCTTCTATAATTTCAAAAAAGAAACATATATTAGTTGTTATTGATGGATTTACGAAAGAAGTAAACATATGTCTTTCAAAATATTTCGAATACTATAGCAGACCACGTAGAATTGTTAGTGACAGAGGTTCATGTTTTACGTCTTTAGAATTTGATAAATTCCTTTTGAAAAATAATATTGAACATATAAAAGTATGTAGCAACAGCATCACCGCAAGCAATGTTAGCTAAAATTAGTGAGCCAGTGCAACATTCAGATTGGAGCAAATTTAATATAAATTTATTTATCTATTTATTTATTCATTTATTTAACTGTTGTACTAAATTAATTTATAAGCATTATGATCGAGGATGATCTCATTGTCAGGATGTCCGAGTTTTTGGATTGTACATGCACCCGATAACTAACCGACAACTAGTAATTAAGTCCGATTGTATTTAAGTCCGATAGCATTTAAGTGGTTCCGATGAATGAACCATCGGAAATGGATAATGAACTTCACTTGTAATTCAGCACGACAAGAGAGCAGACGCACGTACAATAAGTTAATCGTGTAAAATAAAGTCAATCCATATAAAAATTAACTCATCAATTTATATTTTTCTATTGATTTTAGAAACCTAGATTTAAGTCGATCGGTTGAAAAATGTGGATTTTTCAAACAAACTTTGGATAATTTTCCAGATCCCCTTATTTGTGCACAACTACACTATGATAGGAAACTTGAGCCCAAAATTTCAGCATTCTAGCTTCTACGGTTTGAACTGTGAGCTGTTGACATGGTTTCCTTTTGTGCCCCATTAAAGAACGCATAATTCAGTCTCCAAGACAAGTTTCAAAATTCGAGTATGCAGTTTTAATTATATTCCTTTATTGATTTTAGAAACCTAGTTTTAAGTCGATCGGTTGCAAAATGTGGATTTTTCAACCAAACTTTGGATAATTTGCCGGATCCAAATTGTGAGCTGTGGGGTGTTGACGTTGTTTCATTTTGTGCCTCATTGACGCCCCCATAATTCAGTCTGCAAGACAAGTTTCAAAATTCGAGTATGCAGTTTTATTTATATTATTTTTTTGATTTTAGAAACCTAGTTTTTGGTCGATTAACCAATCGAAATGTGGATTTTTCAAACAAATTTAGCAGCTCGTTTTCCCCCCTGTGGAGCTCGAATTTTCCAGATCCTTTTCTTACTGCACACCTACACTATAAGAGAATACTTGAGCCTAAATTTCAGATTCCTGGCTTCTACGGTGTGAGTTGTTGCCTGTTGACGTGGTTTCCTTGTGTGCCTCATTGAAAAATGTGGATTTTTCAACCAACCTTTGGATAATTTTCCAGATCCCTTCCTTAGTGCACAACTACACTATAATAGAATATTTGAGCCCAACTTTCAGCTTCCTAGCTTCTACGGTTTGGGCTGTTGACATGGTTTCCTTTTGTGCCTCATTGACGCCCCCATAATTCAGTCTGCAAGACAAGTTTCAAAATTCGATTATGCAGTTTTATTTATATTCTTTTTATTGGTTTTAGAAACCTAGTTTTTGGTCGATTAACCAATCGAAATGTGGATTTTTCCAACAAACTTTGCAGATCGTTTTCCCCCCTGTGGATCTAGAATTTTTCAAATCCCCTTCTTAGTGCACACCTACACTATGATAGGATACTTGAGCCCAAAATTTCAGCATTCTAGCTTCTACGGTTTGGACTGTGAGATGTTGACATGGTTTCCTTTTGTGCCCCATTAAAGACCGCATAATTCAGTCTCCAAGACAAGTTTCAAAATTCGAGTATGCAATGTTATTTATATTATTTTTTGATTTTAGAAACCTAGTTTTTGGTCGATTAACCAATCGAAATGTGGATTTTTCAAACAAATTTAGCAGATCGTTTTCCCCCCTGTGGAGCTCGCATTTCCCAGATGCTTCTCTTACTGCACACCTACACTATAATAGAATACTTGATCCTAAATTTCAGATTCCTAGCTTCTACGGTGTGAGTTGTTGCCTGTTGACGTGGTTTCCTTGTGTCCCTCATTGAAAAATGTAGATTTTTCAACCAACCTTTGGATAATTTTCCAGATCCCTTCCTTAGTGCACAACTACACTATAATAGGATACTTGAGCCCAAATTTCAGCTTCCTAGCTTCTACGGTTTGGACTAAGGGCTGTTGACGTGGTTTTTTTTTGTGCCTCATTGATGCCCCCATAATTCAGTCTCCAAGACAAATTTCAAAATTCGAATATGCAGTTTTATTTATATTCTTTTTATTGGTTTTAGAAACCTAGTTTTTGGTCGATTAACCAATCGAAATGTGGATTCTTCCAACAAACTTTGCAGCTCGTTTTCCCCCCTGTGGAGCTAGAATTTTTTAAATCCCCTTCTGACTGCACACCTACACTATAATAGGATACTTGAGCCCAAATTTAAGATTCCCAGTTTGTACGGCTTGGACTGTGAGCTGTTGACGTGGTTTCCTTGTGTGCCTCATTGATGCCACCATAATTCAGTCTGCAAGACAAGTTTCAAAATTCGAGTATGCTGTTTTATTTATATTCTTTTTATTGGTTTTAGAAACCTAGTTTTTGGTCGATTAACCAATCGAAATGTGGATTTTTTAAACATATTTAGCAGCTCGTTTTCCTCCCTGTGGAGCTCGCATTTTCCAGATCCTTTTCCTACTGCACACCTACACTATAATAGAATACTTGATCCTAAATTTCAGCTTCCTAGCTTCTACGGTGTGAGCTGTTGGCTGTTGACGTGGTTTCCTTGTGTGCCTCATTGATGCCACCATAATTCAGTCTGCAAGACAAGTTTCAAAATTCGAGTATGCAGTTTTATTTATATTCTTTTTATTGGTTTTAGAAACCTAGTTTTTGGTCGATTAACCAATCGAAATGTGGATTTTTCCAACAAACTCTGCAGCTCGTTTACCCCCCTGTGGATCTAGAATTTTTCAAATCTCCTTCTTAGTGCACACCTACACTATGATAGGATACTTGAGCCCAAATTTCAGCTTCCTAGCTTCTACGGTGTGAGCTGTAGGTTGTTGTTTAAAAATTGGAGTACGCAGTTTTATTTATATTGCTTTACTGATTTTAGAAACCTAGTTTTTGGTCTATTATCCGATTTTTCCAAAAAACTCTGCAGCTCGTTTTCCCCCCTGTGGATCTCGAATTTTTGAAATCCCCTTCTTAGTGCACACCTACTCTATGATAGGATACTTGAGCCCAAATTTCAGCTTCCTAGCTTCTACGGTTTGGACTAAGGGCTGTTGACGTGGTTTTTTTTTGTGCCTCATTGATGCCTTCATAATTCAGTCTCCAAGACAAATTTCAAAATTCGAATATGCAGTTTTATTTATATTCTTTTTATTGGTTTTAGAAACCTAGTTTTTGATCGATTAACCAATCGAAATGTGGATTTTTCCAACAAACTCTGCAGCTCGTTTACCCCCCTGTGGATCTAGAATTTTTCAAATCCCCTTCTTAGTGCACACCTACACTATGATAGGATACTTGAGCCCAAATTTCAGCTTTCTAGCTTCTACGGTGTGAACTGTGGGCTGTTGACGTGGTTTTCTTGTGTGCCCCATTAAAGCCCCCATAATTAAGTCTCCAAGACAAATTTCAAAATTCGAGTATGCAGTTTTATTTATATTATTTTATTGAATTTAGAAACCTAGTGGATTTTTCCAACAAGCTTTGCAGCTCGTTTTCCCCCCTGTGGAGCTCGAATTTTTCAAATCCCCTTCTTACTGCACACCAACACTATAATAGGATACTTGAGCCCAAATTTCAGCTTCCTTCTACGGTTTGCGCTGTTGACATGGTTTCTTTTTGTGCCTCATTGACGCCCCCATAGTCCCCCCATTCAGTCTGCAAGACAAGTTTAAAATTCGAGTATGCAGTTTTATTTTGTTGGATTGTATATGCACCCGATAACTAACCGACAACTAGTAATTAAGTCCGATTGTATTTAAGTCCGATAGCATTTAAGTGATTCCGATGAATGAACCATCGGAACTGGATAATGAACTTCACTTGTAATTCAGCACGACAAGAGAGCAGACGCACGTACAATAAGTTAATCGTGTAAAATAAAGTCAATCCATATAAAAATTAACTCATCAACTTCAGAAGTGGGATAGACACCCCGTAAATGACTTGCCTACAATAATCTGCTCAACCATCCAAAGAAATTTTACGAATTTGCTAAAATGAACAAAGCACAGATCATTGAGTTGCTGATTTCCAATGGAATTGATTTTCCGGCTACTTCAAAGTTAAGACAACTACGCAAACTCGCAGGAAACAACAATATTGACGGCATTAATGATATTGAAGAAAATGACGACCATGAAGAAACTGTGTCGCTATGTGAGAGCATGTCCAGAGAAGCCCGAGCTAACCAAACTTTAAGCGACTTGAAAGAAGAAGAAGCATTAATTGACGCTGCCATTAGAATTGCAGAGAAGAAGAAGACGCTTATGGGTTTATTGCCTACTGGAAACAAAATTGCAGCAGATATCCAACTGATTAAGCAATCTATTGCGCCTTTCTATGGCAATGGCTTGGAAACAGCAAACGAATAGATCTCCGATTTCGAGCATATTTGCCAGGACTTTGATGACAGCGACAACTTCAAACTGCGATGCGTACGTATGCTGATGAAATCAGGAACCGAAGCTGAATCGTTTCTGCGTGTTAATCGTTCTGAAACATATGACGATTTTAAAGCATCATTTTAGAAGACATTATTGCTGCTAAAAGAAACGATATTTAAGTCCGGCAAAATGTCCGTTTTGGGATATATATTGAAAACGGAAGAAATAGCATCTCGCGCCAGTATTGAAAAAAAACTAACTGTTCAGTTCATTATTGATGGTATGCGCGACAAATCACCTAGTGTTGCTTTATTGTACTCCGCACAAACTGTCGACCAACTCAAAGAGATTGCTCCCAAGTATTCAGCACTCCGTAAGAATATTGCTACACCACAACCACCGCCAGTTAAAGAATTCCGCTGCTACAACTGTTCTGCTTACGGACATTATTCTTCTGCTTGTACTGCACCAAAACGGGAGAGATGATCGTGTTTCCGCTGTGGATCTCTTCAGCACGTGATCAAGAATTGCCCACAGAAGATTGGACAACCGTCCAAGTTTGTTGCTGGAACCACGGGTCAGCTGGACCAAGAGAAGGCCGATGATTTCATTCCCATTTTTAATAAGGTAGGAATTTATTTTGACACTGGTATAAATCGCATTAATAATTTGAAATATATTTCCGCCCTTCTCGACTCTGGTAGCTGCATTAATTTGATACAAAAATCGGCAGTGCGTTATGATAACTTTAACTTTACATTGAAACCTACAAAATACTTTTGTGTGAATGGATCGACTATATTTTCATTTGGAAAAATTAAGCTCAACATACTTTTTCTTGGCGAAGTGAATAATATTGCCTTTTATGTTGTTCCAAACATTAGAATTGTGACCGAAGCATTACTAGGCCGGAACTTTTTGAAATCTTATGGGTTAGGATTTACTACATTGAATAAAATTAATTGTCTTATAAATTGTAAAAAGTGTATTAAACTAAAAGGTGGTGTTTTGAATGACAATAGTGATAGTGTACTCTGTAAAGAGATTGTTAATGACCATTTGACCAACAGTGTTTTAGGAAAAAGTGATGTTGCCACATTTAGAAAAAATGAAATAGAAGATATTAGAAAGGACACATTGAATTTCACGAAATTGTTAACAAATATTGATGATCTGGAACAAGAAAATATTAAAATCGTGAATTGTGAAAACACAGACGTTAATGAATCAGATATTCCGTATATTTATAACATTGAAACATGTGATTTTGAAGAATATAATATTGACCCCAAATTAAATGTTGAACACAAAGAAAAACTTATCGCTTTAATCAAATCGAATTATTTAGATTTGCACAACATTCCAGCTATTGATCATAGTTATGAGATGAATATAAAACTCAATTCTGATGAACCTGTAAGGTCTGTTCCAAGAAGGGTAGTATGATACAATGATACAAGAAAAGCAAGAAGTTGAAAATACAATTGACGATTTATTGACTAAGGGATACATTAGACCTAGCAATTCACCCTATACTTCGGCAATAGTTCTGGTAAAGAAAAAATCAGGAGAAAAAAGAATGTATGTTGATTATAGACAATTGAACAAAATAACTATCCGATCATTACCCCTTATAGATGATTGCTTAGAAAGAATGGAAGAAAACCAGTTTTTCACGCTATTAGATTTAACAAGAGAGAACGCTACAGTCGAGCAAGTCCGACAGTGTAATACCCTGTACCCAGGTAAACTTCCGTCACTGAGTTATATGCGTCCATAGCAGCAACAAAAAGAGGAAGAAGAAGAGCGAACTTGTTGCTGCAGTTTTTGGGGGTTGTACTGGCGAGAATTTGTTTCGCTAATAACTTTTCTTAGAATTGACCGAATTGAATAAAATTTTGAACAACAGTAGACAATTATATATGAATTATGTGTGCAAAGTTTGGTTTAGGTAGCAATTGAAATGTGGACGCTATTGACGAAATTCTGTAGCGGGCGAAGGGGGGGAAAATTAAAAAAAAATAAATAAACTCGTCCTTACTCGGACCTAGGAGAATCTGGATGCCAACTTTGGTTATTCTAGCTTTTATAGTTTCTGAGATCCTCGCGTTCATCCAGACGGACGGACAGACGGACGGACATGTCTAGATCGATTTCTCTCGTCATGCTGATCAAGAATATATATACTTTATGGGGTCGGAGATGCTTCCTTCTGTATGTTACATACTTTGCACAAACCTAATATACCCTGTTTACCCTACGGGTACAGGGTATAAAAAGTGGACTTATGAATGCACCAGCTGTTTTCATGACATTTATAAACTACATATTACTGCCGTTGATTCGTGAAGGTGACGTAGTTGTATACATGGACGATATAGCTATTGGTTCAAAGTCAATTGACGACCACTTCGGAACAGTGGCAAAGTGTTACCACTTCTGGCAGAGTATAGACTAGAAATAAAAATTAGTAAGTGCCAATTCGCATATACAAGCATAGAGTTCTTGGGATATACCGTAAGTGGAAAAGGAATAAGTCCAAATAACGAGCACATTTCTACAATAAAACATCTTCCATTACCTAGAGACCGACATGAAATGCAAAAGTGCTTAGGATTATTCTCATACTTTAGAAGATTTATTCCAGCATATTCAAAAGTCGCGAAGCCATTGCAAGAACTTACGGGGATAAATAAGAGATTTGAACTTAATGATGAGTGTGTTGCAATTTTTGAATACCTTAGAGAAAAATTGATTTCGTCTCCTATATTAGCTCTTTATAATCCAAATCGAGAAACTGAATTGCACTGTGACGCAAGTAGTGACGGATTTGGAGGAATTTTACTACAGAAACAAAACGACGGGAAATTTCATCCATATTTCATGCATATTTTTTGCGGAGAGCAACTAAACAAGAATCGAGAATGGAAAGTTTTAAATGAGAAACATTAGCTGTATACTATTCATTAAAAAAATATCATATTTATTTAGAGGGTATACCATTTACTATTGTAACAGACTGCAATGCACTAGTATTATGTCTTGAGCGAAGAGGAATGAATTCATACTAGGAAACATCGTAGTGGAAAATATATTCAACATGTGGATGCTTTAAGTAGATACTCTTCAGCTATTCAACAAGAATTTAAGTACGAACCAACAGTGACCATTGAGGAAGACGTGAACAAAGATAAAATAATTGCAGTTATTGACAGTGACGATATTAATTTTCAAATTCAACTAACACAAAATCGAGATAGAAACATTAAACAGCTTAGAAATAAATTGGAGCATGGTATTGTTAAGAATTTTTTGTATTAAGTGACGGCATTGTATATAGACAAGGTAAATATGATATTGATTTGTTATATGTACCAGAAAAAATGGAAAGACATTTAATAAGAAGGATTCATGAGAAATTGTGCCACCTAGGGACCGAGAAATGTTTAAAAGAAATAGCAAAACACTATTGGTTTCCGAATATGAAAACCAAAATTGATTCGTTTATTCAAAACTGCTTAAAATGTATTATGTTTACTGTGCCTGCACATGCAAATAATAGAACCCTTCATAATATCCCCAAGCGATCGATCCCATTTGATACCATACATATTGATCACTTTGGCCCTCTTCCTTCTATAATTTCAAAAAAGAAACATATATTTGTTGTTATTGATGGATTTACGAAATTCGTAAAATTATTACCTGTGAACGCCACTAGTACAAAAGAAGTAAACATATGTTCAGCACGACAAGAGAGCAGACGGACGTACAATAAGTTAATCGTGTAAAATAAAGTCAATCCATATAAAAATTAACTCATCAATTTATATTTTTCTATTGATTTTAGAAACCTAGATTTAAGTCGATCGGTTGAAAAATGTTGATTTTTCAAACAAACTTTGGATAATTTTCCAGATCCCCTTATTTGTGCACAACTACACTATGATAGGAAACTTGAGCCCAAAATTTCAGCATTCTAGCTTCTACGGTTTGAACTATGAGCTGTTGACATGGTTTCCTTTTGTGCCCCATTAAAGAACGCATAATTCAGTCTCCAAGACAAGTTTCAAAATTCGAGTATGCAGTTTTAATTATATTCCTTTATTGATTTTAGAAACCTAGTTTTAAGTCGATCGGTTGCAAAATGTGGATTTTTCAACCAAACTTTGGATAATTTGCCGGATCCAAATTGTGAGCTGTGGGGTGTTGACGTTGTTTCATTTTGTGCCTCATTGACGCCCCCATAATTCAGTCTGCAAGACAAGTTTCAAAATTCGAGTATGCAGTTTTATTTATATTATTTTTTTGATTTTAGAAACCTAGTTTTTGGTCGATTAACCAATCGAAATGTGGATTTTTCAAACAAATTTAGCAGCTCGTTTTCCCCCCTGTGGAGCTCGAATTTTCCAGATCCTTTTCTTACTGCACACCTACACTATAAGAGAATACTTGAGCCTAAATTTCAGATTCCTGGCTTCTACGGTGTGAGTTGTTGCCTGTTGACGTGGTTTCCTTGTGTGCCTCATTGAAAAATGTGGATTTTTCAACCAACCTTTGGATAATTTTCCAGATCCCTTCCTTAGTGCACAACTACACTATAATAGAATATTTGAGCCCAACTTTCAGCTTCCTAGCTTCTACGGTTTGGGCTGTTGACATGGTTTCCTTTTGTGCCTCATTGACGCCCCCATAATTCAGTCTGCAAGACAAGTTTCAAAATTCGATTATGCAGTTTTATTTATATTCTTTTTATTGGTTTTAGAAACCTAGTTTTTGGTCGATTAACCAATCGAAATGTGGATTTTTCCAACAAACTTTGCAGATCGTTTTCCCCCCTGTGGATCTAGAATTTTTCAAATCCCCTTCTTAGTGCACACCTACACTATGATAGGATACTTGAGCCCAAAATTTCAGCATTCTAGCTTCTACGGTTTGGACTGTGAGATGTTGACATGGTTTCCTTTTGTGCCCCATTAAAGACCGCATAATTCAGTCTCCAAGACAAGTTTCAAAATTCGAGTGTGCAATGTTATTTATATTATTTTTTGATTTTAGAAACCTAGTTTTTGGTCGATTAACCAATCGAAATGTGGATTTTTCAAACAAATTTAGCAGATCGTTTTCCCCCCTGTGGAGCTCGCATTTCCCAGATGCTTCTCTTACTGCACACTATAATAGAATACTTGAGCCTAAATTTCAGATTCCTAGCTTCTACGGTGTGAGTTGTTGCCTGTTGACGTGGTTTTCTTGTGTCCCTCATTGAAAAATGTAGATTTTTCAACCAACCTTTGGATAATTTTCCAGATCCCTTCCTTAGTGCACAACTACACTATAATAGGATACTTGAGCCCAAATTTCAGCTTCCTAGCTTCTACGGTTTGGACTAAGGGCTGTTGACGTGGTTTTTTTTTGTGCCTCATTGATGCCCCCATAATTCAGTCTCCAAGACAAATTTCAAAATTCGAATATGCAGTTTTATTTATATTCTTTTTATTGGTTTTAGAAACCTAGTTTTTGGTCGATTAACCAATCGAAATGTGGATTCTTCCAACAAACTTTGCAGCTCGTTTTCCCCCCTGTGGAGCTAGAATTTTTTAAATCCCCTTCTGACTGCACACCTACACTATAATAGGATACTTGAGCCCAAATTTAAGATTCCCAGTTTGTACGGCTTGGACTGTGAGCTGTTGACGTGGTTTCCTTGTGTGCCTCATTGATGCCACCATAATTCAGTCTGCAAGACAAGTTTCAAAATTCGAGTATGCAGTTTTATTTATATTCTTTTTATTGGTTTTAGAAACCTAGTTTTTGGTCGATTAACCAATCGAAATGTGGATTTTTTAAACATATTTAGCAGCTCGTTTTCCTCCCTGTGGAGCTCGCATTTTCCAGATCCTTTTCCTACTGCACACCTACACTATAATAGAATACTTGATCCTAAATTTCAGCTTCCTAGCTTCTACGGTGTGAGCTGTTGGCTGTTGACGTGGTTTCCTTGTGTGCCTCATTGATGCCACCATAATTCAGTCTGCAAGACAAGTTTCAAAATTCGAGTATGCAGTTTTATTTATATTCTTTTTATTGGTTTTAGAAACCTAGTTTTTGGTCGATTAACCAATCGAAATGTGGATTTTTCCAACAAACTCTGCAGCTCGTTTACCCCCCTGTGGATCTAGAATTTTTCAAATCTCCTTCTTAGTGCACACCTACACTATGATAGGATACTTGAGCCCAAATTTCAGCTTCCTAGCTTCTACGGTGTGAGCTGTAGGTTGTTGTTTAAAAATTGGAGTACGCAGTTTTATTTATATTGCTTTACTGATTTTAGAAACCTAGTTTTTGGTCTATTATCCGATTTTTCCAAAAAACTCTGCAGCTCGTTTTCCCCCCTGTGGATCTCGAATTTTTGAAATCCCCTTCTTAGTGCACACCTACTCTATGATAGGATACTTGAGCCCAAATTTCAGCTTCCTAGCTTCTACGGTTTGGACTAAGGGCTGTTGACGTGGTTTTTTTTTGTGCCTCATTGATGCCTTCATAATTCAGTCTGCAAGACAAGTTTAAAATTCGAGTATGCAGTTTTATTTTGTTGGATTGTATATGCACCCGATAACTAACCGACAACTAGTAATTAAGTCCGATTGTATTTAAGTCCGATAGCATTTAAGTGATTCCGATGAATGAACCATCGGAACTGGATAATGAACTTCACTTGTAATTCAGCACGACAAGAGAGCAGACGCACGTACAATAAGTTAATCGTGTAAAATAAAGTCAATCCATATAAAAATTAACTCATCAACTTCAGAAGTGGGATAGACACCCCGTAAATGACTTGCCTACAATAATCTGCTCAACCATCCAAAGAAATTTTACGAATTTGCTAAAATGAACAAAGCACAGATCATTGAGTTGCTGATTTCCAATGGAATTGATTTTCCGGCTACTTCAAAGTTAAGACAACTACGCAAACTCGCAGGAAACAACAATATTGACGGCATTAATGATATTGAAGAAAATGACGACCATGAAGAAACTGTGTCGCTATGTGAGAGCATGTCCAGAGAAGCCCGAGCTAACCAAACTTTAAGCGACTTGAAAGAAGAAGAAGCATTAATTGACGCTGCCATTAGAATTGCAGAGAAGAAGAAGACGCTTATGGGTTTATTGCCTACTGGAAACAAAATTGCAGCAGATATCCAACTGATTAAGCAATCTATTGCGCCTTTCTATGGCAATGGCTTGGAAACAGCAAACGAATAGATCTCCGATTTCGAGCATATTTGCCAGGACTTTGATGACAGCGACAACTTCAAACTGCGATGCGTACGTATGCTGATGAAATCAGGAACCGAAGCTGAATCGTTTCTGCGTGTTAATCGTTCTGAAACATATGACGATTTTAAAGCATCATTTTAGAAGACATTATTGCTGCTAAAAGAAACGATATTTAAGTCCGGCAAAATGTCCGTTTTGGGATATATATTGAAAATGGAAGAAATAGCATCTCGCGCCAGTATTGAAAAAAAACTAACTGTTCAGTTCATTATTGATGGTATGCGCGACAAATCACCTAGTGTTGCTTTATTGTACTCCGCACAAACTGTCGACCAACTCAAAGAGATTGCTCCCAAGTATTCAGCACTCCGTAAGAATATTGCTACACCACAACCACCGCCAGTTAAAGAATTCCGCTGCTACAACTGTTCTGCTTACGGACATTATTCTTCTGCTTGTACTGCACCAAAACGGGAGAGAGGATCGTGTTTCCGCTGTGGATCTCTTCAGCACGTGATCAAGAATTGCCCACAGAAGATTGGACAACCGTCCAAGTTTGTTGCTGGAACCACGGGTCAGCTGGACCAAGAGAAGGCCGATGATTTCATTCCCATTTTTAATAAGGTAGGAATTTATTTTGACACTGGTATAAATCGCATTAATAATTTGAAATATATTTCCGCCCTTCTCGACTCTGGTAGCTGCATTAATTTGATACAAAAATCGGCAGTGCGTTATGATAACTTTAACTTTACATTGAAACCTACAAAATACTTTTGTGTGAATGGATCGACTATATTTTCATTTGGAAAAATTAAGCTCAACATACTTTTTCTTGGCGAAGTGAATAATATTGCCTTTTATGTTGTTCCAAACATTAGAATTGTGACCGAAGCATTACTAGGCCGGAACTTTTTGAAATCTTATGGGTTAGGATTTACTACATTGAATAAAATTAATTGTCTTATAAATTGTAAAAAGTGTATTAAACTAAAAGGTGGTGTTTTGAATGACAATAGTGATAGTGTACTCTGTAAAGAGATTGTTAATGACCATTTGACCAACAGTGTTTCAGGAAAAAGTGATGTTGCCACATTTAGAAAAATGGAAATAGAAGATATTAGAAAGGACACATTGAATTTCACGAAATTGTTAACAAATATTGATGATCTGGAACAAGAAAATATTAAAATCGTGAATTGTGAAAACACAGACGTTAATGAATCAGATATTCCGTATATTTATAACATTGAAACATGTGATTTTGAAGAATATAATATTGACCCCAAATTAAATGTTGAACACAAAGAAAAACTTATCGCTTTAATCAAATCGAATTATTTAGATTTGCACAACATTCCAGCTATTGATCATAGTTATGAGATGAATATAAAACTCAATTCTGATGAACCTGTAAGGTCTGTTCCAAGAAGGGTAGTATGATACAAGAAAAGCAAGAAGTTGAAAATACAATTGACGATTTATTGACTAAGGGATACATTAGACCTAGCAATTCACCCTATACTTCGGCAATAGTTCTGGTAAAGAAAAAATCAGGAGAAAAAAGAATGTATGTTGATTATAGACAATTGAACAAAATAACTATCCGATCATTACCCCTTATAGATGATTGCTTAGAAAGAATGGAAGAAAACCAGTTTTTCACGCTATTAGATTTAACAAGAGAGAACGCTACAGTCGAGCAAGTCCGACAGTGTAATACCCTGTACCCAGGTAAACTTCCGTCACTGAGTTATATGCGTCCATAGCAGCAACAAAAAGAGGAAGAAGAAGAGCGAACTTGTTGCTGCAGTTTTTGGGGGTTGTACTGGCGAGAATTTGTTTCGCTAATAACTTTTCTTAGAATTGACCGAATTGAATAAAATTTTGAACAACAGTAGACAATTATATATGAATTATGTGTGCAAAGTTTGGTTTAGGTAGCAATTGAAATGTGGACGCTATTGACGAAATTCTGTAGCGGGCGAAGGGGGGGAAAATTAAAAAAAAATAAATAAACTCGTCCTTACTCGGACCTAGGAGAATCTGGATGCCAACTTTGGTTATTCTAGCTTTTATAGTTTCTGAGATCCTCGCGTTCATCCAGACGGACGGACAGACGGACGGACATGTCTAGATCGATTTCTCTCGTCATGCTGATCAAGAATATATATACTTTATGGGGTCGGAGATGCTTCCTTCTGTATGTTACATACTTTGCACAAACCTAATATACCCTGTTTACCCTACGGGTACAGGGTATAAAAAGTGGACTTATGAATGCACCAGCTGTTTTCATGACATTTATAAACTACATATTACTGCCGTTGATTCGTGAAGGTGACGTAGTTGTATACATGGACGATATAGCTATTGGTTCAAAGTCAATTGACGACCACTTCGGAACAGTGGCAAAGTGTTACCACTTCTGGCAGAGTATAGACTAGAAATAAAAATTAGTAAGTGCCAATTCGCATATACAAGCATAGAGTTCTTGGGATATACCGTAAGTGGAAAAGGAATAAGTCCAAATAACGAGCACATTTCTACAATAAAACATCTTCCATTACCTAGAGACCGACATGAAATGCAAAAGTGCTTAGGATTATTCTCATACTTTAGAAGATTTATTCCAGCATATTCAAAAGTCGCGAAGCCATTGCAAGAACTTACGGGGATAAATAAGAGATTTGAACTTAATGATGAGTGTGTTGCAATTTTTGAATACCTTAGAGAAAAATTGATTTCGTCTCCTATATTAGCTCTTTATAATCCAAATCGAGAAACTGAATTGCACTGTGACGCAAGTAGTGACGGATTTGGAGGAATTTTACTACAGAAACAAAACGACGGGAAATTTCATCCATATTTCATGCATATTTTTTGCGGAGAGCAACTAAACAAGAATCGAGAATGGAAAGTTTTAAATGAGAAACATTAGCTGTATACTATTCATTAAAAAAATATCATATTTATTTAGAGGGTATACCGTTTACTATTGTAACAGACTGCAATGCACTAGTATTATGTCTTGAGCGAAGAGGAATGAATTCATACTAGGAAACATCGTAGTGGAAAATATATTCAACATGTGGATGCTTTAAGTAGATACTCTTCAGCTATTCAACAAGAATTTAAGTACGAACCAACAGTGACCATTGAGGAAGACGTGAACAAAGATAAAATAATTGCAGTTATTGACAGTGACGATATTAATTTTCAAATTCAACTAACACAAAATCGAGATAGAAACATTAAACAGCTTAGAAATAAATTGGAGCATGGTATTGTTAAGAATTTTTTGTATTAAGTGACGGCATTGTATATAGACAAGGTAAATATGATATTGATTTGTTATATGTACCAGAAAAAATGGAAAGACATTTAATAAGAAGGATTCATGAGAAATTGTGCCACCTAGGGACCGAGAAATGTTTAAAAGAAATAGCAAAACACTATTGGTTTCCGAATATGAAAACCAAAATTGATTCGTTTATTCAAAACTGCTTAAAATGTATTATGTTTACTGTGCCTGCACATGCAAATAATAGAACCCTTCATAATATCCCCAAGCGATCGATCCCATTTGATACCATACATATTGATCACTTTGGCCCTCTTCCTTCTATAATTTCAAAAAAGAAACATATATTAGTTGTTATTGATGGATTTACGAAATTCGTAAAATTATTACCTGTGAACGCCACTAGTACAAAAGAAGTAAACATATGTTCAGCACGACAAGAGAGCAGACGGACGTACAATAAGTTAATCGTGTAAAATAAAGTCAATCCATATAAAAATTAACTCATCAATTTATATTTTTCTATTGATTTTAGAAACCTAGATTTAAGTCGATCGGTTGAAAAATGTTGATTTTTCAAACAAACTTTGGATAATTTTCCAGATCCCCTTATTTGTGCACAACTACACTATGATAGGAAACTTGAGCCCAAAATTTCAGCATTCTAGCTTCTACGGTTTGAACTGTGAGCTGTTGACATGGTTTCCTTTTGTGCCCCATTAAAGAACGCATAATTCAGTCTCCAAGACAAGTTTCAAAATTCGAGTATGCAGTTTTAATTATATTCCTTTATTGATTTTAGAAACCTAGTTTTAAGTCGATCGGTTGCAAAATGTGGATTTTTCAACCAAACTTTGGATAATTTGCCGGATCCAAATTGTGAGCTGTGGGGTGTTGACGTTGTTTCATTTTGTGCCTCATTGACGCCCCCATAATTCAGTCTGCAAGACAAGTTTCAAAATTCGAGTATGCAGTTTTATTTATATTATTTTTTTGATTTTAGAAACCTAGTTTTTGGTCGATTAACCAATCGAAATGTGGATTTTTCAAACAAATTTAGCAGCTCGTTTTCCCCCCTGTGGAGCTCGAATTTTCCAGATCCTTTTCTTACTGCACACCTACACTATAAGAGAATACTTGAGCCTAAATTTCAGATTCCTGGCTTCTACGGTGTGAGTTGTTGCCTGTTGACGTGGTTTCCTTGTGTGCCTCATTGAAAAATGTGGATTTTTCAACCAACCTTTGGATAATTTTCCAGATCCCTTCCTTAGTGCACAACTACACTATAATAGAATATTTGAGCCCAACTTTCAGCTTCCTAGCTTCTACGGTTTGGGCTGTTGACATGGTTTCCTTTTGTGCCTCATTGACGCCCCCATAATTCAGTCTGCAAGACAAGTTTCAAAATTCGATTATGCAGTTTTATTTATATTCTTTTTATTGGTTTTAGAAACCTAGTTTTTGGTCGATTAACCAATCGAAATGTGGATTTTTTAAACATATTTAGCAGCTCGTTTTCCTCCCTGTGGAGCTCGCATTTTCCAGATCCTTTTCCTACTGCACACCTACACTATAATAGAATACTTGATCCTAAATTTCAGCTTCCTAGCTTCTACGGTGTGAGCTGTTGGCTGTTGACGTGGTTTCCTTGTGTGCCTCATTGATGCCACCATAATTCAGTCTGCAAGACAAGTTTCAAAATTCGAGTATGCAGTTTTATTTATATTCTTTTTATTGGTTTTAGAAACCTAGTTTTTGGTCGATTAACCAATCGAAATGTGGATTTTTCCAACAAACTTTGCAGATCGTTTTCCCCCCTGTGGATCTAGAATTTTTCAAATCCCCTTCTTAGTGCACACCTACACTATGATAGGATACTTGAGCCCAAAATTTCAGCATTCTAGCTTCTACGGTTTGGACTGTGAGATGTTGACATGGTTTCCTTTTGTGCCCCATTAAAGACCGCATAATTCAGTCTCCAAGACAAGTTTCAAAATTCGAGTATGCAGTGTTATTTATATTATTTTTTGATTTTAAAAACCTAGTTTTTGGTCGATTAACCAATCGAAATGTGGATTTTTCAAACAAATTTAGCAGATCGTTTTCCCCCCTGTGGAGCTCGCATTTCCCAGATCCTTCTCTTACTGCACACCTACACTATAATAGAATACTTGAGCCTAAATTTCAGATTCCTAGCTTCTACGGTGTGAGTTGTTGCCTGTTGACGTGGTTTCCTTGTGTCCCTCATTGAAAAATGTAGATTTTTCAACCAACCTTTGGATAATTTTCCAGATCCCTTCCTTAGTGCACAACTACACTATAATAGGATACTTGAGCCCAAATTTCAGCTTCCTAGCTTCTACGGTTTGGACTAAGGGCTGTTGACGTGGTTTTTTTTTGTGCCTCATTGATGCCCCCATAATTCAGTCTCCAAGACAAATTTCAAAATTCGAATATGCAGTTTTATTTATATTCTTTTTATTGGTTTTAGAAACCTAGTTTTTGGTCGATTAACCAATCGAAATGTGGATTTTTCCAACAAACTCTGCAGCTCGTTTACCGCCCTGTGGAGCTCCAATTTTTCAAATCCCATTCTTACTGCATACCTACACTATAATAGGATACTTGAGCCCAAATTTCAGCTTCCTAGCTTCTACGGTGTGAGCTGTTGGCTGTTGACGTGGTTTCCTTGTGTGCCTCATTGATGCCACCATAATTCAGTGTGCAAGACAAGTTTCAAAATTCGAGTATGCAGTTTTATTTATATTCTTTTTATTGGTTTTAGAAACCTAGTTTTTGGTCGATTAACCAATCGAAATGTGGATTTTTCCAACAAACTCTGCAGCTCGTTTACCCCCCTGTGGATCTAGAATTTTTCAAATCCCCTTCTTAGTGCACACCTACACTATGATAGGATACTTGAGCCCAAATTTCAGCTTCCTAGCTTCTACGGTGTGAGCTGTAGGTTGTTGTTTAAAAATTCGAGTACGCAGTTTTATTTATATTTCTTTATTGATTTTAGAAACCTAGTTTTTGGTCGATTATCCGATTTTTCAAAAAAATTCTGCAGCTCGTTTTCCCCCCTGTGGATCTCGAATTTTTGAAATCCCCTTCTTAGTGCACACCTACTCTATGATAGGATACTTGAGCCCAAATTTCAGCTTCCTAGCTTCTACGGTGTGAGTTGTTGGCTGTTGACGTGGTTTGCTTGTGTGCCTCATTGAAAAATGTGGATTTTTCAACCAACCTTTGGATAATTTTCCCGATCCCCTCCTTAGTGCACAACTACACTATAATAGGATACTTGAGCCCAAATTTCAGCTTCCTAGCTTCTACGGTGTGAGTTGTTGCCTGTGGACGTGGTTTCCTTGTGTGCCTCATTGATGCTCCCATAATTCAGTCTCCAAGACAAGTTTCAAAATTCGAGTATGCAGTTTTATTTATATTATATTTTTGATTTTAGAAACCTACTTTTTGGTCGATTAACCAATCGAAATGTGGATTTTTCCAACAAAATCTGCAGCTCCTTTTCCCCCCTGTGGAGCTCGCATTTTCCAGATCCTTTTCCTACTGCACACCTACACTATAATAGGATACTTGAGCCCAAATTTCAGATTCCCAGTTTGTACGTTTTGGACTGTGAGCTGTTGAAGTGGTTTCCTTGTGTGCCTTATTGATGCACCCATAATTCAGTCTGCAAGACAAGTTTCAAAATTCGAGTATGCAGTTTTATTTATATTCTTTTTATTGGTTTTAGAAACCTAGTTTTTGGTCGATTAACCAATCGAAATGTGGATTTTTCAAACAAACTTTGCAGCTCGTTTTCCCCCTTGTGGAGCTCCAATTTTTGAAATCCCCTTCTTAGTGCACACCTACTCTATGATAGGATATTTGAGCCCAAATTTCAGCTTCCTAGCTTCTACGGTGTGAGTTGTTGCCTGTTGACGTGTTTTGCTTGTGTGCCTCATTGAAAAATGTGGATTTTTCAACCAACCTTTGGATAATTTTCCAGATCCCCTCCTTAGTGCACAACTACACTATAATGGGATACTTGAGCCCAAATTTCAGCTTCCTAGCTTCTACGGTTTGAGCTGTTGGCTGTTGACGTGGTTTCCTTGTGTGCCTCATTGATGTCCCCATAATTCAGTCTCCAAGACAAATTTCAAAATTCGAATATGCAGTTTTATTTATATTCTTTTTATTGGTTTTAGAAACCTAGTTTTTGGTCGATTAACCAATCGAAATGTGGACTTTTCCAACAAACTTTGCAGCTCGTTTACCCCTCTGTGGATCTCGAATTTTTCAAATCCCATTCTTAGTGCACACCTACACTATGATAGGGTACTTGAGCCCAAAATTTCAGCATTCTAGCTTCTACGGTTTGGACTGTGAGTTGTTGACATGGTTTCCTTTTGTGCCCCATTAAAAACCGCATAATTCAGTCTCCAAGACAAGTTTCAAAATTCGAGTATGCAGTTTTATTTATACTATTTTTTGATTTTAGAAACCAAGTTTATGGTCGATTAACCAATCGAAATGTGAATTTTTCAAACAAATTTTGCAGCTCGTTTTCCCCCCTGTGGAGCTCGAATTTTTTAAATCCCCTTCTGACTACACACCTACACTATAATAGGAGCCCAAATTTAAGATTCCCAGTTTGTACGGCTTGGACTGTGAGCTGTTGACGTGCTTTCCTTGGGTGCCTCATTGATGCCCCCATAATTCAGTCTCCAGGACAAGTTTCAAAATTCGAGTATGCAGTTTTATTTATATTATTTTTTTTATTTTAGAAAACTAGTTTTTGGTCGATAAACCAATCGAAATGTGGATTTTTCAATCAAATTTAGCAGCTCGTTTTCCCCCCTGTGGGGTCGAATTTTCCAGATTCTTTTCTTACTGCACACCTACACTATAATAGGATACTTGAGCCAAAATTTCAGCTTCCTAGCTTCTACGGTTTGGACTAAGGGCTGTTGACGTGGTTTTCTTTTGTGCCTCATTGATGCCCCCATAATTCAGTCTCCAAGACAAATTTCAAAATTCGAATATGCAGTTTTATTTATATTCTTTTTATTGGTTTTAGAAACCTAGTTTTTGGTCGATTAACCAATCGAAATGTGGATTTTTCCAACAAACTTTGCAGATCGTTTTCCCCCCTGTGGATCTAGAATTTTTGAAATCCCATTCTTAGTGCACACCTACTCTATGATAGGATCTTGAGCCCAAATTTCAGCTTCCTAGCTTCTATGGTGTGAGCTGTAGGCTGTTGACGTGGTTTGCTTGTGTGCCTCATTGATGCCACCATAATTCAGTCTCCAAGACAAGTTTCAAAATTTGAGTATGCAGTTTTATTTATATTCTTTTTATTGGTTTTAGAAACCTAGTTTTTGGTCGATTAACCAATCGAAATGTGGATTTTTCCAACAAACTTTGCAGCTCGTTTTCCCCCCTGTGGAGCTCGAATTTTTTAAATCCCCTTCTGACTGCACACCTACACTATAATAGGATACTTGAGCCCAAATTTAAGATTCCCAGTTTGTACGGCTTGGACTGTGAGCTGTTGACATGGTTTCCTTTTGTGCCCCATTAAAGCCCCCATACTTCAGTCTGCAAGACAAGTTTAAAATTCGCGAATGCAGTTTTATTTATTTATTTAACGAATCGAAATGTGGATTTTTCCAACAAACTCTGCAGCTCGTTTACCCCCTGTGGAGCTCCAATTTTTCAAATCCCCTTCTTAGTGCACACCTACACTATAATAGGATACTTGAGCCTAAATTTCACATTCCTAGCTTCTACGGTTTGGACTGTGAGCTGTTGAAATGGTTTACTTTTGTGCCCCATTAAAGCCCCCATACTTCAGTCTGCAAGACAAGTTTAAAATTCGCGAATGCAGTTTTATTTATTTATTTAACCAATCGAAATGTGGATTTTTCCAACAAACTCTGCAGCTCGTTTACCCCCTGTGGAGCTCCAATTTTTCAAATCCCCTTCTTACTGCATACCTACACTATATTAGTATACTTGAGCCCAAATTTCAGCTTCCTAGCTTCTACGGTTTGGGCTGTTGACATGGTTTCCTTTTGTGCCTCATTGACGCCCCCATAATTCAGTCTGCAAGACAAGTTTCAAAATTCGAATATGCAGTTTTATTTATATTCTTTTTATTGCTTTTAGAAACCTAGTTTTTGGTCGATTAACCAATCGAAATGTGGATTTTTCCAACAAACTTTGCAGCTCGTTTTCCCCCCTGTGGATCTAGAATTTTTCAAATCCCCTTCTTAGTGCACACCTACACTATGATAGGATACTTGAGCCCAAATTTCAGCTTCCTAGCTTCTACGGTGTGAGCTGTAGGCTGTTGTTTAAAAATTCGAGTATGCAGTTTTATTTATATTCCTTTACTGATTTTAGAATCCTAGTTTTTGGTCGATTAACCGATTTTTCCAACAAACTCTGCAGCTCGTTATCCCCCTGTGGATCTCGAATTTTTGAAATCCCCTTCTTAGTGCACACCTACTCTATGATAGGATACTTGAGCCCAAATTTAAGATTCCCAGTTTGTACGGTTTGAGCTGTTGGCTGTTGACGTGGTTTCCTTGTGTGTCTCTTTGATGCCCCCATAATTCAGTCTCCAGGACAAGTTTCAAAATTCGAGTATGCAGTTTTATTTATATTCTTTTTATTGGTTTTAGAAACCTAGTTTTTGGTCGATTAACCAATCGAAATGTGGATTTTTCCAACAAACTCTGCAGCTCGTTTACCCCCTGTGGAGCTCCAATTTTTCAAATCCCTTTCTTAGTGCACACCTACACTATAATAGGATACTTGAGCCTAAATTTCACATTCCTAGCTTCTACGGTTTGGACTGTGAGCTGTTGAAATGGTTTACTTTTGTGCCCCATTAAAGCCCCCATACTTCAGTCTGCAAGACAAGTTTAAAATTCGCGAATGCAGTTTTATTTATTTATTTAACCAATCGAAATGTGGATTTTTCCAACAAACTCTGCAGCTCGTTTACCCCCTGTGGAGCTCCAATTTTTCAAATCCCCTTCTTACTGCATACCTACACTATATTAGTATACTTGAGCCCAAATTTCAGCTTCCTAGCTTCTACGGTTTGGGCTGTTGACATGGTTTCCTTTTGTGCCTCATTGACGCCCCCATAATTCAGTCTGCAAGACAAGTTTCAAAATTCGAATATGCAGTTTTATTTATATTCTTTTTATTGCTTTTAGAAACCTAGTTTTTGGTCGATTAACCAATCGAAATGTGGATTTTTCCAACAAACTTTGCAGCTCGTTTTCCCCCCTGTGGATCTAGAATTTTTCAAATCCCCTTCTTAGTGCACACCTACACTATGATAGGATACTTGAGCCCAAATTTCAGCTTCCTAGCTTCTACGGTGTGAGCTGTAGGCTGTTGTTTAAAAATTCGAGTATGCAGTTTTATTTATATTCCTTTACTGATTTTAGAATCCTAGTTTTTGGTCGATTAACCGATTTTTCCAACAAACTCTGCAGCTCGTTATCCCCCTGTGGATCTCGAATTTTTGAAATCCCCTTCTTAGTGCACACCTACTCTATGATAGGATACTTGAGCCCAAATTTAAGATTCCCAGTTTGTACGGTTTGAGCTGTTGGCTGTTGACGTGGTTTCCTTGTGTGCCTCTTTGATGCCCCCATAATTCAGTCTCCAAGACAAATTTCAAAATTCGAATATGCAGTTTTATTTATATTCTTTTTATTGCTTTTAGAAACCTAGTTTTTGGTCGATTAACCAATCGAAATGTGGATTTTTCCAACAAACTTTGCAGCTCGTTTTCCCCCCTGTGGATCTAGAATTTTTCAAATCCCCTTCTTAGTGCACACCTACACTATGATAGGATACTTGAGCCCAAATTTCAGCTTCCTAGCTTCTACGGTGTGAGCTGTAGGCTGTTGTTTAAAAATTCGAGTATGCAGTTTTATTTATATTCCTTTTCTGATTTTAGAATCCTAGTTTTTGGTCGATTAACCGATTTTTCCAACAAACTCTGCAGCTCGTTATCCCCCTGTGGATCTCGAATTTTTGAAATCCCCTTCTTAGTGCACACCTACTCTATGATAGGATACTTGAGCCCAAATTTAAGATTCCCAGTTTGTACGGTTTGAGCTGTTGGCTGTTGACGTGGTTTCCTTGTGTGCCTCTTTGATGCCCCCATAATTCAGTCTCCAGGACAAGTTTCAAAATTCGAGTATGCAGTTTTATTTATATTCTTTTTATTGGTTTTAGAAACCAAGTTTTTGGTCGATTAACCAATCAAAATGTGGATTTTTCCAACAAACTTTGCAGATCGTTTTCCCCCCTGTGGATCTAGAATTTTTCAAAGTCCTTCTTAGTGCACACCTACACTATAATAGGATACTTGAGCCTAAATTTCACATTCCTAGCTTCTACGGTTTGGACTGTGAGCTGTTGAAATGGTTTACTTTTGTGCCCCATTAAAGCCCCCATACTTCAGTCTGCAAGACAAGTTTAAAATTCGCGAATGCAGTTTTATTTATTTATTTAACCAATCGAAATGTGGATTTTTCCAACAAACTCTGCAGCTCGTTTACCCCCTGTGGAGCTCCAATTTTTCAAATCCCCTTCTTACTGCATACCTACACTATATTAGTATACTTGAGCCCAAATTTAAGATTCCCAGTTTGTAAGGTTTGAGCTGTTGGCTGTTGACGTGGTTTCCTTGTGTGTCTCTTTGATGCCCCCATAATTCAGTCTCCAGGACAAGTTTCAAAATTCGAGTATGCAGTTTTATTTATATTCTTTTTATTGGTTTTAGAAACCTAGTTTTTGGTCGATTAACCAATCAAAATGTGGATTTTTCCAACAAACTTTGCAGATCGTTTTCCCCCCTGTGGATCTAGAATTTTTCAAATCCCCTTCTTAGTGCACACCTACACTATAAGAGAATACTTGAGCCTAAATTTCAGATTCCTAGCTTCTACGCTGTGAGTTGTTGCCTGTTGACGTGGTTTCCTTGTGTCCCTCATTGAAAAATGTGGATTTTTCAACCAACCTTTGGATAATTTTCCAGATCCCTTCCTTAGTGCACAACTACACTATAATAGGATACTTGAGCCCAAATTTCAGCTTCCTAGCTTCTACGGTTTGAGCTGTTGGCTGTTGACGTGGTTTCCTTGTGTGCCTCTTTGATGCCCCCATAATTCAGTCTCCAGGACAAGTTTCAAAATTCGAGTATGCAGTTTTATTTACATTCTTTTTATTGGTTTTAAAAACCTAGTTTTTGGTCGATTAACCAATCGAAATGTGGATTTTTCCAACAAACTTTGCAGCTCGTTTTCCCCCCTGTGGATCTCGAATTTTTCAAATCCCCTTCTTAGTGCACACCTACACTATGATAGGATACTTGAGCCCAAAATTTCAGAATTCTAGCTCCTACGGTTTGGACTGTGAGCTGTTGACATGGATTCCTTTTGTGCCCCATTAAAAACCGCATAATTCAGTCTCCAAGACAAGTTTCAAAATTCGAGTATGCAGTTTTATTTATACTATTTTTTGATTTTAGAAACCAAGTTTATGGTCGATTAACCAATCGAAATGTGAATTTTTCAAACAAATTTTGCAGCTCGTTTTCCCCCCTGTGGAGCTCGAATTATTTAAAACCCCTTCTGACTACACACCTACACTATAATAGGAGCCCAAATTTAAGATTCCCAGTTTGTACGGCTTGGACTGTGAGCTGTTGACGTGCTTTCCTTGGGTGCCTCATTGATGCCCCCATAATTCAGTCTCCAGGACAAGTTTCAAAATTCGAGTATGCAGTTTTATTTATATTATTTTTTTTATTTTAGAAAACTAGTTTTTGGTCGATAAACCAATCGAAATGTGGATTTTTCAATCAAATTTAGCAGCTCGTTTTCCCCCCTGTGGGGTCGAATTTTCCAGATTCTTTTCTTACTGCACACCTACACTATAATAGGATACTTGAGCCAAAATTTCAGCTTCCTAGCTTCTACGGTTTGGACTAAGGGCTGTTGACGTGGTTTTCTTTTGTGCCTCATTGATGCCCCCATAATTCAGTCTCCAAGACAAATTTCAAAATTCGAATATGCAGTTTTATTTATATTCTTTTTATTGGTTTTAGAAACATAGTTTTTGGTCGATTAACCAATCGAAATGTGGATTTTTCCAACAAACTTTGCAGATCGTTTTCCCCCCTGTGGATCTAGAATTTTTGAAATCCCCTTCTTAGTGCACACCTACTCTATGATAGGATCTTGAGCCCAAATTTCAGCTTCCTAGCTTCTATGGTGTGAGCTGTAGGCTGTTGTTTAAAAATTCGAGTATGCAGTTTTATTTATATTGCTTTACTGATTTTAGAAACCTAGTTTTTGGTCGATTATCCGATTTTTCCAAAAAACTCTGCAGCTCGTTTTCCCCCCTGTGGATCTCGAATTTTTGAAATCCCCTTCTTAGTGCACACCTACTCTATGATAGGATACTTGAGCCCAAATTTCAGCTTCCCAGCTTCTACGGTGTGAGTTGTTGCCTGTTGACGTGGTTTGCTTGTGTGCCTCATTGATGCCACCATAATTCAGTCTCCAAGACAAGTTTCAAAATTTGAGTATGCAGTTTTATTTATATTCTTTTTATTGGTTTTAGAAACCTAGTTTTTGGTCGATTAACCAATCGAAATGTGGATTTTTCAAACAAATTTAGCAGCTCGTTTTCCCCCCTGTGGATCTGGAATTTTTCAAATCCCCTTCTTAGTGCACACCTACACTATAATAGGATACTTGAGCCTAAATTTCACATTCCTAGCTTCTACGGTTTGGACTGTGAGCTGTTGAAATGGTTTACTTTTGTGCCCCATTAAAGCCCCCATACTTCAGTCTGCAAGACAAGTTTAAAATTCGCGAATGCAGTTTTATTTATTTATTTAACGAATCGAAATGTGGATTTTTCCAACAAACTCTGCAGCTCGTTTACCCCCTGTGGAGCTCCAATTTTTCAAATCCCCTTCTTACTGCATACCTACACTATATTAGTATACTTGAGCCCAAATTTCAGCTTCCTAGCTTCTACGGTTTGGGCTGTTGACATGGTTTCCTTTTGTGCCTCATTGACGCCCCCATAATTCAGTCTGCAAGACAAGTTTCAAAATTCGAATATGCAGTTTTATTTATATTCTTTTTATTGCTTTTAGAAACCTAGTTTTTGGTCGATTAACCAATCGAAATGTGGATTTTTCCAACAAACTTTGCAGCTCGTTTTCCCCCCTGTGGATCTAGAATTTTTCAAATCCCCTTCTTAGTGCACACCTACACTATGATAGGATACTTGAGCCCAAATTTCAGCTTCCTAGCTTCTACGGTGTGAGCTGTAGGCTGTTGTTTAAAAATTCGAGTATGCAGTTTTATTTATATTCCTTTACTGATTTTAGAATCCTAGTTTTTGGTCGATTAACCGATTTTTCCAACAAACTCTGCAGCTCGTTATCCCCCTGTGGATCTCGAATTTTTGAAATCCCCTTCTTAGTGCACACCTACTCTATGATAGGATACTTGAGCCCAAATTTAAGATTCCCAGTTTGTACGGTTTGAGCTGTTGGCTGTTGACGTGGTTTCCTTGTGTGCCTCTTTGATGCCCCCATAATTCAGTCTCCAAGACAAATTTCAAAATTCGAATATGCAGTTTTATTTATATTCTTTTTATTGCTTTTAGAAACCTAGTTTTTGGTCGATTAACCAATCGAAATGTGGATTTTTCCAACAAACTTTGCAGCTCGTTTTCCCCCCTGTGGATCTAGAATTTTTCAAATCCCCTTCTTAGTGCACACCTACACTATGATAGGATACTTGAGCCCAAATTTCAGCTTCCTAGCTTCTACGGTGTGAGCTGTAGGCTGTTGTTTAAAAATTCGAGTATGCAGTTTTATTTATATTCCTTTACTGATTTTAGAATCCTAGTTTTTGGTCGATTAACCGATTTTTCCAACAAACTCTGCAGCTCGTTATCCCCCTGTGGATCTCGAATTTTTGAAATCCCCTTCTTAGTGCACACCTACTCTATGATAGGATACTTGAGCCCAAATTTAAGATTCCCAGTTTGTACGGTTTGAGCTGTTGGCTGTTGACGTGGTTTCCTTGTGTGCCTCTTTGATGCCCCCATAATTCAGTCTCCAGGACAAGTTTCAAAATTCGAGTATGCAGTTTTATTTATATTCTTTTTATTGGTTTTAGAAACCTAGTTTTTGGTCGATTAACCAATCAAAATGTGGATTTTTCCAACAAACTTTGCAGATCGTTTTCCCCCCTGTGGATCTAGAATTTTTCAAATCCCCTTCTTAGTGCACACCTACACTATGATAGGATACTTGAGCCTACATTTCAGATTCCTAGCTTCTACGGTTTGGACTGTGAGCTGTTGAAATGGTTTACTTTTGTGCCCCATTAAAGCCCCCATACTTCAGTCTGCAAGACAAGTTTAAAATTCGCGAATGCAGTTTTATTTATTTATTTAACCAATCGAAATGTGGATTTTTCCAACAAACTCTGCAGCTCGTTTACCCCCCTGTGGAGCTCCAATTTTTCAAATCCCCTTCTTACTGCACACCTACACTATGATAGGATACTTGAGCCCAAAATTTCAGAATTCTAGCTCCTACGGTTTGGACTGTGAGCTGTTGACATGGATTCCTTTTGTGCCCCATTAAAGACCGCATAATTCAGTCTCCAAGACAAGTTTCAAAATTCGAGTATGCAGTTTTATTTATATTATTTTTTTGATTTTAGAAACCTAGTTTTTGGTCGATTAACCAATCGAAATGTGGATTTTTCAAACAAATTTAGCAGCTCGTTTTCCCCCCTGTGGAGCTCGAATTTTCCAGATCCTTTTCTTACTGCACACCTACACTATAATAGAATACTTGAGCCTAAATTTCAGATTCCTAGCTTCTAAGGTGTCAGTTGTTGCCTGTTGACGTGGTTTGCTTGTGTGCCTCATTGAAAAATGTGGATTTTTCAACCAACCTTTGGATAATATTCCAGATCCCTTCCTTAGTGCACAACTACACTATAATAGGATACTTGAGCCCAAATTTCAGCTTCCTAGCTTCTACGGTGTGAGCTGTTGGCTGTTGACGTGGTTTCCTTGTGTGCCTCATTGAAAAATGTGGATTTTTCAACCAACCTTTGGATAATTTTCCAGATCCCTTCCTTAGTGCACAACTACACTATAATAGGATACTTGAGCCCAAATTTCAGCTTCCTAGCTTCTACGGTGTGAGCTGTTGGCTGTTGACGTGGTTTCCTTGTGTGCCTCATTGATGCCACCATAATTCAGTCTGCAAGACAAGTTTCAAAATTCGAGTATGCAGTTTTATTTATACTATTGTTTGATTTTAGAAACCTAGTTTATGGTCGATTAACCAATCGAAATGTGGATTTTTCAAACAAATTTAGCAGCTCGTTTTCCCCCCTGAGGAGCTCGAATTTTTTAAATCCCCTTCTGACTGCACACCTACACTATAATAGGATACTTGAGCCCAAATTTAAGATTCCCAGTTTGTACGGCTTGGACTGTGAGCTGTTGACGTGGTTTCCTTGTGTGCCTCATTGATGCCCCCATAATTCAGTCTCCAGGACAAGTTTCAAAATTCGAATATGCAGTTTTATTTATATTCTTTTTATTGGTTTTAGAAACATAGTTTTTGGTCGATTAACCAATCGAAATGTGGATTTTTCCAACAAACTTTGCAGATCGTTTTCCCCCTTGTGGATCTAGAATTTTTCAAATCCCCTTCTTAGTGCACACCTACACTATGATAGGATACTTGAGCCCAAATTTCAGCTTCCTAGCTTCTACGGTGTGAGCTGTAGGCTGTTGTTTAAAAATTCGAGTATGCAGTTTTATTTATATTGCTTTACTGATTTTAGAAACCTAGTTTTTGGTCGATTATCCGATTTTTCCAACAAACTCTGCAGCTCGTTTTCCCCCCTGTGGATGTCGAATTTTTGAAATCCCCTTCTTAGTGCACACCTACTCTATGATAGGATACATGAGCCCAAATTTCAGCTTCCTAGCTTCTACGGTGTGAGTTGTTGGCTGTTGACGTGGTTTGCTTGTGTGCCTCATTGAAAAATGTGGATTTTTCAACCAACCTTTGGATAATTTTCCAGATCCCCTCCTTAGTGCACAACTACACTATAATAGGATTTCTGAGCCCAAATTTCAGCTTCCTAGCTTCTACGGTGTGAGCTGTTGGCTGTTGACGTGGTTTCCTTGTGTGCCTCATTGAAAAATGTGGATTTTTCAACCAACCTTTGGATAATTTTCCAGATCCCCTCCTTAGTGCACAACTACACTATAATGGTATACTTGAGCCCAAATTTCAGCTTCCTAGCTTCTACGGTTTGAGCTGTTGGCTGTTGACGTGGTTTCCTTGTATGCCTCATTGATGCCACCATAATTCAGTCTGCAAGACAAGTTTCAAAATTCGAGTATGCAGTTTTATTTATATTCTTTTTATTGGTTTTAGAAACCTAGTTTTTGGTCGATTAACCAATCGAAATGTGGATTTTTCCAACAAACTTTGCAGCTCGTTTTCCCCCCTGTGGAGCTCGAATTTTTTAAATCCCCTTCTGACTGCACACCTACACTATAATAGGATACTTGAGCCCAAATTTAAGATTCCCAGTTTGTACGGCTTGGACTGTGAGCTGTTGACATGGTTTCCTTATGTGCCCCATTAAAGACCGTATAATTCAGTCTCCAGGACAAGTTTAAAATTCGCGAATGCAGTTTTATTTATTTATTTAACCAATCGAAATGTGGATTTTTCCAACAAACTCTGCAGCTCGTTTTCCCCCCTGTGGATCTCGAATTTTTGAAATCCCCTTCTTAGTGCACACCTACTCTATGATAGGATACTTGAGCCCAAATTTCAGCTTCCTAGCTTCTACGGTGTGAGCTGTTGGCTGTTGACGTGGTTTCCTTTTGTGCCTCATTGACGCCCCCATAATTCAGTCTGCAACACAAGTTTCAAAATTCGAGTATGCAGTTTTATTTATATTATTTTTTTGATTTTAGAAACCTAGTTTTTGGTCGATTAACCAATCGAAATGTGGATTTTTCAAACAAATTTAGCAGCTCGTTTTCCCCTCTGTGGAGCTCGAAATTTCCAGATCCTTTTCTTACTGCACACCTACACTATAATAGAATACTTGAGCCTAAATTTCAGATTCCTAGCTTCTACGGTGTGAGTTGTTGCCTGTTGACGTGGTTTCCTTGTGTGCCTCATTGAAAAATGTGGATTTTTCAACCAAACTTTGCAGCTCGTTTTCCCCCCTGTGGAGCTCGAATTTTTTAAATCCCCTTCTGACTGCACACCTACACTATAATAGGATACTTGAGCCCAAATTTAAGATTCCCAGTTTGTACGGCTTGGACTGTGAGCTGTTGACATGGTTTCCTTATGTGCCCCATTAAAGACCGCATAATTCAGTCTCCAGGACAAGTTTAAAATTCGCGAATGCAGTTTTATTTATTTATTTAACCAATCGAAATGTGGATTTTTCCAACAAACTCTGCAGCTCGTTTTCCCCCCTGTGGATCTCGAATTTTTGAAATCCCCTTCTTAGTGCACACCTACTCTATGATAGGATACTTGAGCCCAAATTTCAGCTTCCTAGCTTCTACGGTGTGAGCTGTTGGCTGTTGACGTGGTTTCCTTTTGTGCCTCATTGACGCCCCCATAATTCAGTCTGCAACACAAGTTTCAAAATTCGAGTATGCAGTTTTATTTATATTATTTTTTTGATTTTAGAAACCTAGTTTTTGGTCGATTAACCAATCGAAATGTGGATTTTTCAAACAAATTTAGCAGCTCGTTTTCCCCTCTGTGGAGCTCGAAATTTCCAGATCCTTTTCTTACTGCACAACTACACTATAATAGAATACTTGAGCCTAAATTTCAGATTCCTAGCTTCTACGGTGTGAGTTGTTGCCTGTTGACGTGGTTTCCTTGTGTGCCTCATTGAAAAATGTGGATTTTTCAACCAACCTTTGGATAATTTTCCAGATCCCCTCCTTAGTGCACAACTTCACTATAATAGGATTTCTGAGCCCAAATTTCAGCTTCCTAGCTTCTACGGTGTGAGCTGTTGGCTGTTGACGTGGTTTCCTTGTGTGCCTCATTGATGCCACCATAATTCAGTCTGCAAGACAAGTTTCAAAATTCGAGTATGCAGTTTTATTTATATTATTTTTTTGATTTTAGAAACCTAGTTTTTGGTCGATTAACCAATCGAAATGTGGATTTTTCAAACAAATTTAGCAGCTCGTTTTCCCCCCTGTGGAGCTCGAATTTTTTAAATCCCCTTCTGACTGCACACCTACACTATAATAGGATACTTGAGCCCAAATTTAAGATTCCCAGATTGTACGGCTTGGACTGTGAGCTGTTGACGTGGTTTCCTTGTGTGCCTCATTGATGCCCCCATAATTCAGTCTCCAGGACAAGTTTCAAAATTCGAATATGCAGTTTCATTTATATTCTTTTTATTGGTTTTAGAAACCTAGTTTTTGGTCGATTAACCAATCGAAATGTGGATTTTTCAAACAAATTTAGCAGCTCGTTTTCCCCCCCGTGGGGTCGAATTTTCCAGATTCGTTTCTTACTGCACACCTACACTATAATAGGATACTTGAGCCAAAATTTCAGCTTCCTAGCTTCTACGGTTTGGACTAAGGGCTGTTAACGTGGTTTTCTTTTGTGCCTCATTGATGCCCCCATAATTCAGTCTCCGAGACAAATTTCAAAATTCGAATATGCAGTTTTATTTATATTCTTTTTATTGGTTTTAGAAACATAGTTTTTGGTCGATTAACCAATCGAAATGTGGATTTTTCCAACAAACTTTGCAGATCGTTTTCCCCCCTGTGGATCTAGAATTTTTCAAATCCGCTTCTTAGTGCACACCTACACTATGATAGGATACTTGAGCCCAAATTTCAGCTTCCTAGCTTCTACGGTGTGAGCTGTAGGCTGTTGTTTAAAAATTCGAGTATGTAGTTTTATTTATATTGCTTTACTGATTTTAGAAACCTAGTTTTTGGTCGATTATCCGATTTTTCCAACAAACTCTGCAGCTCGTTTTCCCCCCTGTGGATGTCGAATTTTTGAAATTCCCTTCTTAGTGCACACCTACTCTATGATAGGATACTTGAGCCCAAATTTCAGCTTCCTAGCTTCTACGTTGTGAGTTGTTGGCTGTTGACGTGGTTTGCTTGTGTGCCTCATTGAAAAATGTGGATTTTTCAACCAACCTTTGGATAATTTTCCAGATCCCTTCCTTAGTGCACAACTACACTATAATAGGATTTTTGAGCCCAAATTTCAGCTTCCTAGCTTCTACGGTGTGAGCTGTTGGCTGTTGACGTGGTTTCCTTGTGTGCCTCATTGATGCCACCATAATTCAGTCTGCAAGACAAGTTTCAAAATTCGAGTATGCAGTTTTATTTATATTCTTTTTATTGGTTTTAGAAACCTAGTTTTTGGTCGATTAACCAATCGAAATGTGGATTTTTCCAACAAACTTTGCAGATCGTTTTCCCCCCTGTGGATCTAGAATTTTTCAAATCCGCTTCTTAGTGCACACCTACACTATGATAGGATACTTGAGCCCAAATTTCAGCTTCCTAGCTTCTACGGTGTGAGCTGTAGGCTGTTGTTTAAAAATTCGAGTATGCAGTTTTATTTATATTGCTTTACTGATTTTAGAAACCTAGTTTTTGGTCGATTATCCGATTTTTCCAACAAACTCTGCAGCTCGTTTTCCCCCCTGTGGATGTCGAATTTTTGAAATTCCCTTCTTAGTGCACACCTACTCTATGATAGGATACTTGAGCCCAAATTTCAGCTTCCTAGCTTCTACGGTGTGAGTTGTTGGCTGTTGACGTGGTTTGCTTGTGTGCCTCATTGAAAAATGTGGATTTTTCAACCAACCTTTGGATAATTTTCCAGATCCCCTCCTTAGTGCACAACTTCACTATAATAGGATTTCTGAGCCCAAATTTCAGCTTCCTAGCTTCTACGGTGTGAGCTGTTGGCTGTTGACGTGGTTTCCTTGTGTGCCTCATTGATGCCACCATAATTCAGTCTGCAAGACAAGTTTCAAAATTCGAGTATGCAGTTTTATTTATATTCTTTTTATTGATTTTAGAAACCTAGTTTTTGGTCGATTAACCAATCGAAATGTGGATTTTTCAAACAAATTTAGCAGCTCGTTTTCCCCCCTGTGGAGCTCGAAATTTCCAGATCCTTTTCTTACTGCACAACTACACTATAATAGAATACTTGAGCCTAAATTTCAGATTCCTAGCTTCTACGGTGTGAGTTGTTGCCTGTTGACGTGGTTTCCTTGTGTGCCTCATTGAAAAATGTGGATTTTTCAACCAACCTTTGGATAATTTTCCAGATCCCTTCCTTAGTGCACAACTACACTATAATAGGGTTTTTGAGCCCAAATTTCAGCTTCCTAGCTTCTACGGTGTGATCTGTTGGCTGTTGACGTGGTTTCCTTGTGTGCCTCATTGATGCCACCATAATTCAGTCTGCAAGACAAGTTTCAAAATTCGAGTATGCAGTTTTATTTATACTATTGTTTGATTTTAGAAACCTAGTTTATGGTCGATTAACCAATCGAAATGTGGATTTTTCAAACAAATTTAGCAGCTCGTTTTCCCCCCTGTGGAGCTCGAATTTTTTAAATCCCCTTCTGACTGCACACCTACACTATAATAGGATACTTGAGCCAAAATTTCAGCTTCCTAGCTTCTACGGTTTGGACTAAGGGCTGTTAACGTGGTTTTCTTTTGTGCCTCATTGATGCCCCCATAATTCAGTCTCCGAGACAAATTTCAAAATTCGAATATGCAGTTTTATTTATATTCTTTTTATTGGTTTTAGAAACATAGTTTTTGGTCGATTAACCAATCGAAATGTGGATTTTTCCAACAAACTTTGCAGATCGTTTTCCCCCCTGTGGATCTAGAATTTTTCAAATCCGCTTCTTAGTGCACACCTACACTATGATAGGATACTTGAGCCCAAATTTCAGCTTCCTAGCTTCTACGGTGTGAGCTGTAGGCTGTTGTTTAAAAATTCGAGTATGCAGTTTTATTTATATTGCTTTACTGATTTTAGAAACCTAGTTTTTGGTCGATTATCCGATTTTTCCAACAAACTCTGCAGCTCGTTTTCCCCCCTGTGGATGTCGAATTTTTGAAATCCCCTTCTTAGTGCACACCTACTCTATGATAGGATACTTGAGCCCAAATTTCAGCTTCCTAGCTTCTACGGTGTGAGTTGTTGGCTGTTGACGTGGTTTGCTTGTGTGCCTCATTGAAAAATGTGGATTTTTCAACCAACCTTTGGATAATTTTCCAGATCCCCTCCTTAGTGCACAACTACACTATAATAGGATTTCTGAGCCCAAATTTCAGCTTCCTAGCTTCTACGGTGTGAGCTGTTGGCTGTTGACGTGGTTTCCTTGTGTGCCTCATTGAAAAATGTGGATTTTTCAACCAACCTTTGGATAATTTTCCAGATCCCCTCCTTAGTGCACAACTACACTATAATGGTATACTTGAGCCCAAATTTCAGCTTCCTAGCTTCTACGGTTTGAGCTGTTGGCTGTTGACGTGGTTTCCTTTTGTGCCTCATTGACGCCCCCATAATTCAGTCTGCAACACAAGTTTCAAAATTCGAGTATGCAGTTTTATTTATATTATTTTTTTGATTTTAGAAACCTAGTTTTTGGTCGATTAACCAATCGAAATGTGGATTTTTCAAACAAATTTAGCAGCTCGTTTTCCCCTCTGTGGAGCTCGAAATTTCCAGATCCTTTTCTTACTGCACACCTACACTATAATAGAATACTTGAGCCTAAATTTCAGATTCCTAGCTTCTACGGTGTGAGTTGTTGCCTGTTGACGTGGTTTCCTTGTGTGCCTCATTGAAAAATGTGGATTTTTCAACCAACCTTTGCAGCTCGTTTTCCCCCCTGTGGAGCTCGAATTTTTTAAATCCCCTTCTGACTGCACACCTACACTATAATAGGATACTTGAGCCCAAATTTAAGATTCCCACTTTGTACGGCTTGGACTGTGAGCTGTTGACATGGTTTCCTTATGTGCCCCATTAAAGACCGCATAATTCAGTCTCCAGGACAAGTTTAAAATTCGCGAATGCAGTTTTATTTATTTATTTAACCAATCGAAATGTGGATTTTTCCAACAAACTCTGCAGCTCGTTTTCCCCCCTGTGGATCTCGAATTTTTGAAATCCCCTTCTTAGTGCACACCTACTCTATGATAGGATACTTGAGCCCAAATTTCAGCTTCCTAGCTTCTACGGTGTGAGCTGTTGGCTGTTGACGTGGTTTCCTTTTGTGCCTCATTGACGCCCCCATAATTCAGTCTGCAACACAAGTTTCAAAATTCGAGTATGCAGTTTTATTTATATTATTTTTTTGATTTTAGAAACCTAGTTTTTGGTCGATTAACCAATCGAAATGTGGATTTTTCAAACAAATTTAGCAGCTCGTTTTCCCCTCTGTGGAGCTCGAAATTTCCAGATCCTTTTCTTACTGCACAACTACACTATAATAGAATACTTGAGCCTAAATTTCAGATTCCTAGCTTCTACGGTGTGAGTTGTTGCCTGTTGACGTGGTTTCCTTGTGTGCCTCATTGAAAAATGTGGATTTTTCAACCAACCTTTGGATAATTTTCCAGATCCCTTCCTTAGTGCACAACTACACTATAATAGGATTTTTGAGCCCAAATTTCAGCTTCCTAGCTTCTACGGTGTGAGCTGTTGGCTGTTGACGTGGTTTCCTTGTGTGCCTCATTGATGCCACCATAATTCAGTCTGCAAGACAAGTTTCAAAATTCGAGTATGCAGTTTTATTTATATTCTTTTTATTGGTTTTAGAAACCTAGTTTTTGGTCGATTAACCAATCGAAATGTGGATTTTTCCAACAAACTTTGCAGATCGTTTTCCCCCCTGTGGATCTAGAATTTTTCAAATCCGCTTCTTAGTGCACACCTACACTATGATAGGATACTTGAGCCCAAATTTCAGCTTCCTAGCTTCTACGGTGTGAGCTGTAGGCTGTTGTTTAAAAATTCGAGTATGCAGTTTTATTTATATTGCTTTACTGATTTTAGAAACCTAGTTTTTGGTCGATTATCCGATTTTTCCAACAAACTCTGCAGCTCGTTTTCCCCCCTGTGGATGTCGAATTTTTGAAATCCCCTTCTTAGTGCACACCTACTCTATGATAGGATACTTGAGCCCAAATTTCAGCTTCCTAGCTTCTACGGTGTGAGTTGTTGGCTGTTGACGTGGTTTGCTTGTGTGCCTCATTGAAAAATGTGGATTTTTCAACCAACCTTTGGATAATTTTCCAGATCCCCTCCTTAGTGCACAACTTCACTATAATAGGATTTCTGAGCCCAAATTTCAGCTTCCTAGCTTCTACGGTGTGAGCTGTTGGCTGTTGACGTGGTTTCCTTGTGTGCCTCATTGAAAAATGTGGATTTTTCAACCAACCTTTGGATAATTTTCCAGATCCCCTCCTTAGTGCACAACTACACTATAATGGTATACTTGAGCCCAAATTTCAGCTTCCTAGCTTCTACGGTTTGAGCTGTTGGCTGTTGACGTGGTTTCCTTGTATGCCTCATTGATGCCACCATAATTCAGTCTGCAAGACAAGTTTCAAAATTCGAGTATGCAGTTTTATTTATATTCTTTTTATTGGTTTTAGAAACCTAGTTTTTGGTCGATTAACCAATCGAAATGTGGATTTTTCCAACAAACTTTGCAGCTCGTTTTCCCCCCTGTGGAGCTCGAATTTTTTAAATCCCCTTCTGACTGCACACCTACACTATAATAGGATACTTGAGCCCAAATTTAAGATTCCCAGTTTGTACGGCTTGGACTGTGAGCTGTTGACATGGTTTCCTTATGTGCCCCATTAAAGACCGCATAATTCAGTCTCCAGGACAAGTTTAAAATTCGCGAATGCAGTTTTATTTATTTATTTAACCAATCGAAATGTGGATTTTTCCAACAAACTCTGCAGCTCGTTTACCCCCCTGTGGAGCTCCAATTTTTCAAATCCCCTTCTTACTGCATACCTACACTATAATAGGATACTTGAGCCCAAATTTCAGCTTCCTAGCTTCTACGGTGTGAGCTGTTGGCTGTTGACGTGGTTTCCTTGTGTGCCTCATTGATGCCACCATAATTCAGTCTGCAAGACAAGTTTCAAAATTCGTGTATGCAGTTTTATTTATATTCTTTTTATTGGTTTTAGAAACCTAGTTTTTGGTCGATTAACCAATCGAAATGTGGATTTTTCCAACAAACTTTGCAGATCGTTTTCCCCCCTGTGGAGCTCGAATTTTTTAAATCCCCTTCTGACTGCACACCTACACTATAATAGGATACTTGAGCCCAAATTTCAGCTTCCTAGCTTCTACGGTGTGAGCTGTTGGCTGTTGACGTGGTTTCCTTTTGTGCCTCATTGACGCCCCCATAATTCAGTCTGCAACACAAGTTTCAAAATTCGAGTATGCAGTTTTATTTATATTATTTTTTTGATTTTAGAAACCTAGTTTTTGGTCGATTAACCAATCGAAATGTGGATTTTTCAAACAAATTTAGCAGCTCGTTTTCCCCTCTGTGGAGCTCGAAATTTCCAGATCCTTTTCTTACTGCACACCTACACTATAATAGAATACTTGAGCCTAAATTTCAGATTCCTAGCTTCTACGGTGTGAGTTGTTGCCTGTTGACGTGGTTTCCTTGTGTGCCTCATTGAAAAATGTGGATTTTTCAACCAACCTTTGCAGCTCGTTTTCCCCCCTGTGGAGCTCGAATTTTTTAAATCCCCTTCTGACTGCACACCTACACTATAATAGGATACTTGAGCCCAAATTTAAGATTCCCAGTTTGTACGGCTTGGACTGTGAGCTGTTGACATGGTTTCCTTATGTGCCCCATTAAAGACCGCATAATTCAGTCTCCAGGACAAGTTTAAAATTCGCGAATGCAGTTTTATTTATTTATTTAACCAATCGAAATGTGGATTTTTCCAACAAACTCTGCAGCTCGTTTACCCCCCTGTGGAGCTCCAATTTTTCAAATCCCCTTCTTACTGCATACCTACACTATGATAGGATACTTGAGCCCAAATTTCAGCTTCCTAGCTTCTACGGTGTGAGCTGTTGGCTGTTGACGTGGTTTCCTTTTGTGCCTCATTGACGCCCCCATAATTCAGTCTGCAACACAAGTTTCAAAATTCGAGTATGCAGTTTTATTTATATTATTTTTTTGATTTTAGAAACCTAGTTTTTGGTCGATTAACCAATCGAAATGTGGATTTTTCAAACAAATTTAGCAGCTCGTTTTCCCCTCTGTGGAGCTCGAAATTTCCAGATCCTTTTCTTACTGCACACCTACACTATAATAGAATACTTGAGCCTAAATTTCAGATTCCTAGCTTCTACGGTGTGAGTTGTTGCCTGTTGACGTGGTTTCCTTGTGTGCCTCATTGAAAAATGTGGATTTTTCAACCAACCTTTGCAGCTCGTTTTCCCCCCTGTGGAGCTCGAATTTTTTAAATCCCCTTCTGACTGCACACCTACACTATAATAGGATACTTGAGCCCAAATTTAAGATTCCCAGTTTGTACGGCTTGGACTGTGAGCTGTTGACATGGTTTCCTTATGTGCCCCATTAAAGACCGCATAATTCAGTCTCCAGGACAAGTTTAAAATTCGCGAATGCAGTTTTATTTATTTATTTAACCAATCGAAATGTGGATTTTTCCAACAAACTCTGCAGCTCGTTTACCCCCCTGTGGAGCTCCAATTTTTCAAATCCCCTTCTTACTGCATACCTACACTATGATAGGATACTTGAGCCCAAATTTCAGCTTCCTAGCTTCTACGGTGTGAGCTGTTGGCTGTTGACGTGGTTTCCTTGTGTGCCTCATTGATGCCACCATAATTCAGTCTGCAAGACAAGTTTCAAAATTCGAGTATGCAGTTTTATTTATACTATTGTTTGATTTTAGAAACCTAGTTTATGGTCGATTAACCAATCGAAATGTGGATTTTTCAAACAAATTTAGCAGCTCGTTTTCCCCCCTGTGGAGCTCGAATTTTTTAAATCCCCTTCTGACTGCACACCTACACTATAATAGGATACTTGAGCCCAAATTTAAGATTCCCAGATTGTACGGCTTGGACTGTGAGCTGTTGACGTGGTTTCCTTGTGTGCCTCATTGATGCCCCCATAATTCAGTCTCCAGGACAAGTTTCAAAATTCGAATATGCAGTTTCATTTATATTCTTTTTATTGGTTTTAGAAACCTAGTTTTTGGTCGATTAACCAATCGAAATGTGGATTTTTCCAACAAACTTTGCAGATCGTTTTCCCCCCTGTGGATCTAGAATTTTTCAAATCCGCTTCTTAGTGCACACCTACACTACGATAGGATACTTGAGCCCAAATTTCAGCTTCCTAGCTTCTACGGTGTGATCTGTAGGCTGTTGTTTAAAAATTCGAGTATGCAGTTTTATTTATATTGCTTTACTGATTTTAGAAACCTAGTTTTTGGTCGATTATCCGATTTTTCCAACAAACTCTGCAGCTCGTTTTCCCCCCTGTGGATGTCGAATTTTTGAAATCCCCTTCTTAGTGCACACCTACTCTATGATAGGATACTTGAGCCCAAATTTCAGCTTCCTAGCTTCTACGGTGTGAGTTGTTGGCTGTTGACGTGGTTTGCTTGTGTGCCTCATTGAAAAATGTGGATTTTTCAACCAACCTTTGGATAATTTTCCAGATCCCCTCCTTAGTGCACAACTACACTATAATAGGATTTCTGAGCCCAAATTTCAGCTTCCTAGCTTCTACGGTGTGAGCTGTTGGCTGTTGACGTGGTTTCCTTGTGTGCCTCATTGAAAAATGTGGATTTTTCAACCAACCTTTGGATAATTTTCCAGATCCCCTCCTTAGTGCACAACTACACTATAATGGTATACTTGAGCCCAAATTTCAGCTTCCTAGCTTCTACGGTTTGAGCTGTTGGCTGTTGACGTGGTTTCCTTGTATGCCTCATTGATGCCACCATAATTCAGTCTCCAAGACAAGTTTCAAAATTCGAGTATGCAGTTTTATTTATATTCTTTTTATTGGTTTTAGAAACCTAGTTTTTGGTCGATTAACCAATCGAAATGTGGATTTTTCCAACAAACTTTGCAGCTCGTTTTCCCCCCTGTGGAGCTCGAATTTTTTAAATCCCCTTCTGACTGCACACCTACACTATAATAGGATACTTGAGCCCAAATTTAAGATTCCCAGTTTGTACGGCTTGGACTGTGAGCTGTTGACATGGTTTCCTTATGTGCCCCATTAAAGACCGCATAATTCAGTCTCCAGGACAAGTTTAAAATTCGCGAATGCAGTTTTATTTATTTATTTAACCAATCGAAATGTGGATTTTTCCAACAAACTCTGCAGCTCGTTTTCCCCCCTGTGGATCTCGAATTTTTGAAATCCCCTTCTTAGTGCACACCTACTCTATGATAGGATACTTGAGCCCAAATTTCAGCTTCCTAGCTTCTACGGTGTGAGCTGTTGGCTGTTGACGTGGTTTCCTTTTGTGCCTCATTGACGCCCCCATAATTCAGTCTGCAACACAAGTTTCAAAATTCGAGTATGCAGTTTTATTTATATTATTTTTTTGATTTTAGAAACCTAGTTTTTGGTCGATTAACCAATCGAAATGTGGATTTTTCAAACAAATTTAGCAGCTCGTTTTCCCCTCTGTGGAGCTCGAAATTTCCAGATCCTTTTCTTACTGCACACCTACACTATAATAGAATACTTGAGCCTAAATTTCAGATTCCTAGCTTCTACGGTGTGAGTTGTTGCCTGTTGACGTGGTTTCCTTTTGTGCCTCATTGAAAAATGTGGATTTTTCAACCAACCTTTGCAGCTCGTTTTCCCCCCTGTGGAGCTCGAATTTTTTAAATCCCCTTCTGACTGCACACCTACACTATAATAGGATACTTGAGCCCAAATTTAAGATTCCCAGTTTGTACGGCTTGGACTGTGAGCTGTTGACATGGTTTCCTTATGTGCCCCATTAAAGACCGCATAATTCAGTCTCCAGGACAAGTTTAAAATTCGCGAATGCAGTTTTATTTATTTATTTAACCAATCGAAATGTGGATTTTTCCAACAAACTCTGCAGCTCGTTTTCCCCCCTGTGGATCTCGAATTTTTGAAATCCCCTTCTTAGTGCACACCTACTCTATGATAGGATACTTGAGCCCAAATTTCAGCTTCCTAGCTTCTACGGTGTGAGCTGTTGGCTGTTGACGTGGTTTCCTTTTGTGCCTCATTGACGCCCCCATAATTCAGTCTGCAACACAAGTTTCAAAATTCGAGTATGCAGTTTTATTTACATTATTTTTTTGATTTTAGAAACCTAGTTTTTGGTCGATTAACCAATCGCAATGTGGATTTTTCAAACAAATTTAGCAGCTCGTTTTCCCCTCTGTGGAGCTCGAAATTTCCAGATCCTTTTCTTACTGCACAACTACACTATAATAGAATACTTGAGCCTAAATTTCAGATTCCTAGCTTCTACGGTGTGAGTTGTTGCCTGTTGACGTGGTTTCCTTGTGTGCCTCATTGAAAAATGTGGATTTTTCAACCAACCTTTGGATAATTTTCCAGATCCCTTCCTTAGTGCACAACTACACTATAATAGGGTTTTTGAGCCCAAATTTCAGCTTCCTAGCTTCTACGGTGTGATCTGTTGGCTGTTGACGTGGTTTCCTTGTGTGCCTCATTGATGCCACCATAATTCAGTCTGCAAGACAAGTTTCAAAATTCGAGTATGCAGTTTTATTTATACTATTGTTTGATTTTAGAAACCTAGTTTATGGTCGATTAACCAATCGAAATGTGGATTTTTCAAACAAATTTAGCAGCTCGTTTTCCCCCCTGTGGAGCTCGAATTTTTTAAATCCCCTTCTGACTGCACACCTACACTATAATAGGATACTTGAGCCCAAATTTAAGATTCCCAGATTGTACGGCTTGGACTGTGAGCTGTTGACGTGGTTTCCTTGTGTGCCTCATTGATGCCCCCATAATTCAGTCTCCAGGACAAGTTTCAAAATTCGAATATGCAGTTTCATTTATATTCTTTTTATTGGTTTTAGAAACCTAGTTTTTGGTCGATTAACCAATCGAAATGTGGATTTTTCAAACAAATTTAGCAGCTCGTTTTCCCCCCCGTGGGGTCGAATTTTCCAGATTCGTTTCTTACTGCACACCTACACTATAATAGGATACTTGAGCCAAAATTTCAGCTTCCTAGCTTCTACGGTTTGGACTAAGGGCTGTTAACGTGGTTTTCTTTTGTGCCTCATTGATGCCCCCATAATTCAGTCTCCGAGACAAATTTCAAAATTCGAATATGCAGTTTTATTTATATTCTTTTTATTGGTTTTAGAAACATAGTTTTTGGTCGATTAACCAATCGAAATGTGGATTTTTCCAACAACCTTTGCAGATCGTTTTCCCCCCTGTGGATCTAGAATTTTTCAAATCCGCTTCTTAGTGCACACCTACACTATGATAGGATACTTGAGCCCAAATTTCAGCTTCCTAGCTTCTACGGTGTGAGCTGTAGGCTGTTGTTTAAAAATTCGAGTATGCAGTTTTATTTATATTGCTTTACTGATTTTAGAAACCTAGTTTTTGGTCGATTATCCGATTTTTCCAACAAACTCTGCAGCTCGTTTTCCCCCCTGTGGATGTCGAATTTTTGAAATCCCCTTCTTAGTGCACACCTACTCTATGATAGGATACTTGAGCCCAAATTTCAGCTTCCTAGCTTCTACGGTTTGAGCTGTTGGCTGTTGACGTGGTTTCCTTGTATGCCTCATTGATGCCACCATAATTCAGTCTCCAAGACAAGTTTCAAAATTCGAGTATGCAGTTTTATTTATATTCTTTTTATTGGTTTTAGAAACCTAGTTTTTGGTCGATTAACCAATCGAAATGTGGATTTTTCCAACAAACTTTGCAGCTCGTTTTCCCCCCTGTGGAGCTCGAATTTTTTAAATCCCCTTCTGACTGCATACCTACACTATAATAGGATACTTGAGCCCAAATTTCAGATTCCTAGCTTCTACGGTGTGAGTTGTTGGCTGTTGACGTGGTTTCCTTGTGTGCCTCATTGAAAAATGTGGATTTTTCAACCAACCTTTGGATAATTTTCCAGATCCCTTCCTTAGTGCACAACTACACTATAATAGGATTTTTGAGCCCAAATTTCAGCTTCCTAGCTTCTACGGTGTGAGCTGTTGGCTGTTGACGTGGTTTCCTTGTGTGCCTCATTGATGCCACCATAATTCAGTCTGCAAGAAAAGTTTCAAAATTCGAGTATGCAGTTTTATTTATATTCTTTTTATTGGTTTTAGAAACCTAGTTTTTGGTCGATTAACCAATCGAAATGTGGATTTTTCCAACAAACTCTGCAGCTCGTTTACCCCCCTGTGGAGCTCCAATTTTTCAAATCCCCTTCGTACTGCATACCTACACTATAATAGGATACTTGAGCCCAAATTTCAGCTTCCTAGCTTCTACGGTGTGAGCTGTTGGCTGTTGACGTGGTTTCCTTGTGTGCCTCATTGATGCCACCATAATTCAGTCTGCAAGACAAGTTTCAAAATTCGAGTATGCAGTTTTATTTATATTCTTTTTATTGGTTTTAGAAACCTAGTTTTTGGTCGATTAACCAATCGAAATGTGGATTTTTCCAACAAACTTTGCAGCTCGTTTTCCCCCCTGTGGAGCTCGAATTTTTTAAATCCCCTTCTGACTGCACACCTACACTATAATAGGATACTTGAGCCCAAATTTAAGATTCCCAGTTTGTACGGCTTGGACTGTGAGCTGTTGACATGGTTTCCTTATGTGCCCCATTAAAGACCGCATAATTCAGTCTCCAGGACAAGTTTAAAATTCGCGAATGCAGTTTTATTTATTTATTTAACCAATCGAAATGTGGATTTTTCCAACAAACTCTGCAGCTCGTTTTCCCCCCTGTGGATCTCGAATTTTTGAAATCCCCTTCTTAGTGCACACCTACTCTATGATAGGATATTTGAGCCCAAATTTCAGCTTCCTAGCTTCTACGGTGTGAGCTGTTGGCTGTTGACGTGGTTTCCTTGTGTGCCTCATTGAAAAATGTGGATTTTTCAACCAACCTTTGGATAATTTTCCAGATCCCCTCCTTAGTGCACAACTACACTATAATGGGATACTTGAGCCTAAATTTCAGCTTCCTAGCTTCTACGGTTTGAGCTGTTGGCTGTTGACGTGGTTTCCTTTTGTGCCTCATTGACGCCCCCATAATTCAGTCTGCAACACAATTTTCAAAATTCGAGTATGCAGTTTTATTTATATTATTTTTTTGATTTTAGAAACCTAGTTTTTGGTCGATTAACCAATCGAAATGTGGATTTTTCAAACAAATTTAGCAGCTCGTTTTCCCCCCTGTGGAGCTCGAAATTTCCAGATCCTTTTCTTACTGCACACCTACACTATAATAGAATACTTGAGCCTAAATTTCAGATTCCTAGCTTCTACGGTGTGAGTTGTTGCCTGTTGACGTGGTTTTCTTGTGTGCCTCATTGAAAAATGTGGATTTTTCAACCAACCTTTGGATAATTTTCCAGATCCCTTCCTTAGTGCACAACTACACTATAATAGGATACTTGAGCCCAAACTTCAGCTTCCTAGCTTCTACGGTGTGAGCTGTTGGCTGTTGACGTGGTTTCCTTGTGTGCCTCATTGAAAAATGTGGATTTTTCAACCAACCTTTGGATAATTTTCCAGATCCCTTCCTTAGTGCACAACTACACTATAATAGGATTTTTGAGCCCAAATTTCAGCTTCCTAGCTTCTACGGTGTGAGCTGTTGGCTGTTGACGTGGTTTCCTTGTGTACCCCATTAAAGCCCCCATAATTCAGTCTGCAAGACAAGTTTAAAAGTCGAGTATGCAGTTTTATTTATATTCTTTTTATTGGTTTTAGAAACCTAGTTTTTGGTCGATTAACCAATAAAAATGTGGATTTTTCCAACAACCTTTGCAGATCGTTTTCCCCCCTGTGGATTTAGAATTTTTCAAATCCCCTTCTTAGTGCACACCTACACTATGATAGGATACTTAAGCCTAAATTTCAGATTCCTAGCTTCTACGGTGTGAGTTGTTGGCTGTTGACGTGGTTTCCTTGTGTGCCTCATTGAAAAATGTGGATTTTTCAACCAACCTTTGGATAATTTTCCAGATCCCTTCCTTAGTGCACAACTACACTATAATAGGATTTTTGAGCCCAAATTTCAGCTTCCTAGCTTCTACGGTGTGAGCTGTTGGCTGTTGACGTGGTTTCCTTGTGTACCCCATTAAAGCCCCCATAATTCAGTCTGCAAGACAAGTTTAAAATTCGAGTATGCAGTTTTATTTATATTCTTTTTATTGGTTTTAGAAACCTAGTTTTTGGTCGATTAACCAATCAAAATGTGGATTTTTCCAACAAACTTTGCAGATCGTTTTCCCCCCTGTGGATCTAGAATTTTTCAAATCCCCTTCTTAGTGCACACCTACACTATGATAGGATACTTGAGCCTAAATTTCAGATTCCTAGCTTCTACGGTTTGGACTGTGAGCTGTTGAAATGGTTTACTTTTGTGCCCCATTAAAGCCCCCATACTTCAGTCTGCAAGACAAGTTTAAAATTCGAGTATGCAGTTTTATTTATATTCTTTTTATTGGTTTTAGAAACCTAGTTTTTGGTCGATTAACCAATCGAAATGTGGATTTTTCCAACAAACTTTGCAGCTCGTTTTCCCCCCTGTGGAGCTCGAATTTTTTAAATCCCCTTCTGACTGCACACCTACACTATAATAGGATACTTGAGGCCAAATTTAAGATTCCCAGTTTGTACGGCTTGGACTGTGAGCTGTTGACATGGTTTCCTTATGTGCCCCATTAAAGACCGCATAATTCAGTCTCCAGGACAAGTTTAAAATTTGCGAATGCAGTTTTATTTATTTATTTAACCAATCGAAATGTGGATTTTTCCAACAAACTCTGCAGCTCGTTTACCCCCCTGTGGAGCTCCAATTTTTCAAATCCCCTTCTTACTGCACACCTACACTATATTAGGATACTTGAGCCCAAATTTCAGCTTCCTAGCTTCTACGGTTTGGGCTGTGGGCTGTTGACATGGTTTCCTTTTGTGCCTCATTGATGCCACCATAATTCAGTCTGCAAGACAAGTTTCAAAATTCGAGTATGCTGTTTTATTTATATTCTTTTTATTGGTTTTAGAAACCTAGTTTTTGGTCGATTAACCAATCGAAATGTGGATTTTTCCAACAAACTCTGCAGCTCGTTTACCCCCCTGTGGAGCTCCAATTTTTCAAATCCCCTTCTTACTGCATACCTACACTATAATAGGATACTTTAGCCCAAATTTCAGCTTCCTAGCTTCTACGGTGTGAGCTGTTGGCTGTTGACGTGGTTTCCTTGTGTGCCTCATTGATGCCACCATAATTCAGTCTGCAAGACAAGTTTCAAAATTCGAGTATGCAGTTTTATTTATATTCTTTTTATTGGTTTTAGAAACCTAGTTTTTGGTCGATTAACCAATCGAAATGTGGATTTTTCCAACAAACTTTGCAGCTCGTTTTCCCCCCTGTGGAGCTCGAATTTTTTAAATCCCCTTCTGACTGCACACCTACACTATAATAGGATACTTGAGCCCAAATTTAAGATTCCCAGTTTGTACGGCTTGGACTGTGAGCTGTTGACATGGTTTCCTTATGTGCCCCATTAAAGACCGCATAATTCAGTCTCCAGGCAAGTTTAAAATTCGCGAATGCAGTTTTATTTATTTATTTAACCAATCGAAATGTGGATTTTTCCAACAAACTCTGCAGCTCGTTTTCCCCCCTGTGGATCTCGAATTTTTGAAATCCCCTTCTTAGTGCACACCTACTCTATGATAGGATACTTGAGCCCAAATTTCAGCTTCCTAGCTTCTACGGTGTGAGCTGTTGGCTGTTGACGTGGTTTCCTTGTGTGCCTCATTGAAAAATGTGGATTTTTCAACCAACCTTTGGATAATTTTCCAGATCCCCTCCTTAGTGCACAACTACACTATAATGGGATACTTGAGCCTAAATTTCAGCTTCCTAGCTTCTACGGTTTGAGCTGTTGGCTGTTGACGTGGTTTCCTTTTGTGCCTCATTGACGCCCCATAATTCAGTCTGCAACACAATTTTCAAAATTCGAGTATGCAGTTTTATTTATATTATTTTTTTGATTTTAGAAACCTAGTTTTTGGTCGATTAACCAATCGAAATGTGGATTTTTCAAACAAATTTAGCAGCTCGTTTTCCCCCCTGTGGAGCTCGAAATTTCCAGATCCTTTTCTTACTGCACACCTACACTATAATAGAATACTTGAGCCTAAATTTCAGATTCCTAGCTTCTACGGTGTGAGTTGTTGCCTGTTGACGTGGTTTTCTTGTGTACCTCATTGAAAAATGTGGATTTTTCAACCAACCTTTGGATAATTTTCCAGATCCCTTCCTTAGTGCACAACTACACTATAATAGGATTTTTGAGCCCAAATTTCAGCTTCCTAGCTTCTACGGTGTGAGCTGTTGGCTGTTGACGTGGTTTCCTTGTGTACCCCATTAAAGCCCCCATAATTCAGTCTGCAAGACAAGTTTAAAAGTCGAGTATGCAGTTTTATTTATATTCTTTTTATTGGTTTTAGAAACCTAGTTTTTGGTCGATTAACCAATCAAAATGTGGATTTTTCCAACAAACTTTGCAGATCGTTTTCCCCCCTGTGGATCTAGAATTTTTGAAATCCCCTTCTTAGTGCACACCTACACTATGATAGGATACTTGAGCCTAAATTTCAGATGCCTAGCTTCTACGGTGTGAGTTGTTGGCTGTTGACGTGGTTTCCTTGTGTGCCTCATTGAAAAATGTGGATTTTTCAACCAACCTTTGGATAATTTTCCAGATCCCTTCCTTAGTGCACAACTACACTATAATAGGATTTTTGAGCCCAAATTTCAGCTTCCTAGCTTCTACGGTGTGAGCTGTTGGCTGTTGACGTGGTTTCCTTGTGTACCCCATTAAAGCCCCCATAATTCAGTCTGCAAGACAAGTTTAAAATTCGAGTATGCAGTTTTATTTATATTCTTTTTATTGGTTTTAGAAACCTAGTTTTTGGTCGATTAACCAATCAAAATGTGGATTTTTCCAACAAACTTTGCAGATCGTTTTCCCCCCTGTGGATCTAGAATTTTTCAAATCCCCTTCTTAGTGCACACCTACACTATGATAGGATACTTGAGCCTAAATTTCAGATTCCTAGCTTCTACGGTTTGGACTGTGAGCTGTTGAAATGGTTTACTTTTGTGCCCCATTAAAGCCCCCATACTTCAGTCTGCAAGACAAGTTTAAAATTCGAGTATGCAGTTTTATTTATATTCTTTTTATTGGTTTTAGAAACCTAGTTTTTGGTCGATTAACCAATCGAAATGTGGATTTTTCCAACAAACTCTGCAGCTCGTTTACCCCCCTGTGGAGCTCGAATTTTTCAAATCCCCTTCTGACTGCACACCTACACTATAATAGGTTACTTGAGCCCAAATTTAAGATTCCCAGTTTGTACGGCTTGGACTGTGAGCTGTTGACGTGGTTTCCTTGTGTGCCTCATTGATGCCCCCATAATTCAGTCTCCAGGACAAGTTTCAAAATTCGAGTATGCAGTTTTATTTATATTCTTTTTATTGGTTTTAGAAACCTAGTTTTTGGTCGATTAACCAATCGAAATGTGGATTTTTCCAACAAACTTTGCAGCTCGTTTTCCCCCCTGTGGAGCTCCAATTTTTCAAATCCCCTTCTTACTGCATACCTACACTATAATAGGATACTTGAGCCCAAATTTCAGCTTCCTAGCTTCTACGGTGTGAGCTGTTGGCTGTTGACGTGGTTTCCTTGTGTGCCTCATTGATGCCACCATAATTCAGTCTGCAAGACAAGTTTCAAAATTCGAGTATGCAGTTTTATTTATATTCTTTTTATTGGTTTTAGAAACCTAGTTTTTGGTCGATTAACCAATCGAAATGTGGATTTTTCCAACAAACTTTGCAGCTCGTTTTCCCCCCTGTGGAGCTCGAATTTTTTAAATCCCCTTCTGACTGCACACCTACACTATAATAGGATACTTGAGCCCAAATTTAAGATTCCCAGTTTGTACGGCTTGGACTGTGAGCTGTTGACATGGTTTCCTTATGTGCCCCATTAAAGACCGCATAATTCAGTCTCCAGGACAAGTTTAAAATTCGCGAATGCAGTTTTATTTATTTATTTAACCAATCGAAATGTGGATTTTTCCAACAAACTCTGCAGCTCGTTTACCCCCCTGTGGAGCTCAAATTTTTCAAATCCCCTTCTTACTGCATACCTACACTATAATAGGATACTTGAGCCCAAACTTCAGCTTCCTAGCTTCTACGGTGTGAGCTGTTGGCTGTTGACGTGGTTTCCTTGTGTGCCTCATTGATGCCACCATAATTCAGTCTGCAAGACAAGTTTCAAAATTCGAGTATGCAGTTTTATTTATATTATTTTTTGATTTTAGAAACCTAGTTTTTGGTCGATTAACCAATCGAAATGTGGATTTTTCAAACAAATTTAGCAGCTCGTTTTCCCCCCTGTGGAGCTCGAAATTTCCAGATCCTTTTCTTACTGCACACCTACACTATAATAGAATACTTGAGCCCAAATTTCAGCTTCCTAGCTTCTACGGTGTGAGCTGTTGGCTGTTGACGTGGTTTCCTTGTGTGCCTCATTGAAAAATGTGGATTTTTCAACCAACCGTTGGATAATTTTCCAGATCCCCTCCTTAGTGCACAACTACACTATAATGGGATACTTGAGCCTAAATTTCAGCTTCCTAGCTTCTACGGTTTGAGCTGTTGGCTGTTGACGTGGTTTCCTTTTGTGCCTCATTGACGCCCCCATAATTCAGTCTGCAACACAATTTTCAAAATTCGAGTATGCAGTTTTATTTATATTATTTTTTTGATTTTAGAAACCTAGTTTTTGGTCGATTAACCAATCGAAATGTGGATTTTTCAAACAAATTTAGCAGCTCGTTTTCCCCCCTGTGGAGCTCGAAATTTCCAGATCCTTTTCTTACTGCACACCTACACTATAATAGAATACTTGAGCCTAAATTTCAGATTCCTAGCTTCTACGGTGTGAGCTGTTGGCTGTTGACGTGGTTTCCTTGTGTGCCTCATTGAAAAATGTGGATTTTTCAACCAACCTTTGGATAATTTTCCAGATCCCTTCCTTAGTGCACAACTACACTATAATAGGATTTTTGAGCCCAAATTTCAGCTTCCTAGCTTCTACGGTGTGAGCTGTTGGCTGTTGACGTGGTTTCCTTGTGTACCCCATTAAAGCCCCCATAATTCAGTCTGCAAGACAAGTTTAAAATTCGAGTATGCAGTTTTATTTATATTCTTTTTATTGGTTTTAGAAACCTAGTTTTTGGTCGATTAACCAATCAAAATGTGGATTTTTTCAACAAACTTTGCAGATCGTTTTCCCCCCTGTGGATCTAGAATTTTTCAAATCCCCTTCTTAGTGCACACCTACACTATGATAGGATACTTGAGCCTAAATTTCAGATTCCTAGCTTCTACGGTTTGGACTGTGAGCTGTTGAAATGGTTTACTTTTGTGCCCCATTAAAGCCCCCATACTTCAGTCTGCAAGACAAGTTTCAAAATTCGCGAATGCAGTTTTATTTATTTATTTAACCAATCGAAATGTGGATTTTTCCAACAAACTCTGCAGCTCGTTTACCCCCCTTTGGAGCTCCAATTTTTCAAATCCCCTTCTTACTGCATACCTACACTATAATAGGATACTTGAGCCCAAATTTCAGCTTCCTAGCTTCTACGGTGTGAGCTGTTGGCTGTTGACGTGGTTTCCTTTTGTGCCTCATTGACGCCCCCATAATTCAGTCTGCAAGACAAGTTTCAAAATTCGAGTATGCAGTTTTATTTATATTATTTTTATTGGTTTTAGAAACCTAGTTTTTGGTCGATTAACCAATCGAAATGTGGATTCTTCCAACAAACTTTGCAGCTCGTTTTCCCCCCTGTGGAGCTCGAATTTTTCAAATCCCCTTCTGACTGCACACCTACACTATAATAGGATACTTGAGCCCAAATTTAAGATTCCCAGTTTGTACGGCTTGGACTGTGAGCTGTTGACGTGGTTTCCTTGTGTGCCTCATTGATGCCCCCATAATTCAGTCTCCAGGACAAGTTTCAAAATTCGAGTATGCAGTTTTATTTATATTCTTTTTATTGGTTTTAGAAACCTAGTTTTTGGTCGATTAACCAATCGAAATGTGGATTTTTCCAACAAACTTTGCAGCTCGTTTTCCCCCCTGTGGAGCTCCAATTTTTCAAATCCCCTTCTTACTGCATACCTACACTATAATAGGATACTTGAGCCCAAATTTCAGCTTCCTAGCTTCTACGGTGTGAGCTGTTGGCTGTTGACGTGGTTTCCTTGTGTGCCTCATTGATGCCACCATAATTCAGTCTGCAAGACAAGTTTCAAAATTCGAGTATGCAGTTTTATTTATATTCTTTTTATTGGTTTTAGAAACCTAGTTTTTGGTCGATTAACCAATCGAAATGTGGATTTTTCCAACAAACTTTGCAGCTCGTTTTCCCCCCTGTGGAGCTCGAATTTTTTAAATCCCCTTCTGACTGCACACCTACACTATAATAGGATACTTGAGCCCAAATTTAAGATTCCCAGTTTGTACGGCTTGGACTGTGAGCTGTTGACATGGTTTCCTTATGTGCCCCATTAAAGACCGCATAATTCAGTCTCCAGGACAAGTTTAAAATTCGCGAATGCAGTTTTATTTATTTATTTAACCAATCGAAATGTGGATTTTTCCAACAAACTCTGCAGCTCGTTTACCCCCCTGTGGAGCTCAAATTTTTCAAATCCCCTTCTTACTGCATACCTACACTATAATAGGATACTTGAGCCCAAACTTCAGCTTCCTAGCTTCTACGGTGTGAGCTGTTGGCTGTTGACGTGGTTTCCTTGTGTGCCTCATTGATGCCACCATAATTCAGTCTGCAAGACAAGTTTCAAAATTCGAGTATGCAGTTTTATTTATATTATTTTTTTGATTTTAGAAACCTAGTTTTTGGTCGATTAACCAATCGAAATGTGGATTTTTCAAACAAATTTAGCAGCTCGTTTTCCCCCCTGTGGAGCTCGAAATTTCCAGATCCTTTTCTTACTGCACACCTACACTATAATAGAATACTTGAGCCCAAATTTCAGCTTCCTAGCTTCTACGGTGTGAGCTGTTGGCTGTTGACGTGGTTTCCTTGTGTGCCTCATTGAAAAATGTGGATTTTTCAACCAACCGTTGGATAATTTTCCAGATCCCCTCCTTAGTGCACAACTACACTATAATGGGATACTTGAGCCTAAATTTCAGCTTCCTAGCTTCTACGGTTTGAGCTGTTGGCTGTTGACGTGGTTTCCTTTTGTGCCTCATTGACGCCCCCATAATTCAGTCTGCAACACAATTTTCAAAATTCGAGTATGCAGTTTTATTTATATTATTTTTTTGATTTTAGAAACCTAGTTTTTGGTCGATTAACCAATCGAAATGTGGATTTTTCAAACAAATTTAGCAGCTCGTTTTCCCCCCTGTGGAGCTCGAAATTTCCAGATCCTTTTCTTACTGCACACCTACACTATAATAGAATACTTGAGCCTAAATTTCAGATTCCTAGCTTCTACGGTGTGAGCTGTTGGCTGTTGACGTGGTTTCCTTGTGTGCCTCATTGAAAAATGTGGATTTTTCAACCAACCTTTGGATAATTTTCCAGATCCCTTCCTTAGTGCACAACTACACTATAATAGGATTTTTGAGCCCAAATTTCAGCTTCCTAGCTTCTACGGTGTGAGCTGTTGGCTGTTGACGTGGTTTCCTTGTGTACCCCATTAAAGCCCCCATAATTCAGTCTGCAAGACAAGTTTAAAATTCGAGTATGCAGTTTTATTTATATTCTTTTTATTGGTTTTAGAAACCTAGTTTTTGGTCGATTAACCAATCAAAATGTGGATTTTTTCAACAAACTTTGCAGATCGTTTTCCCCCCTGTGGATCTAGAATTTTTCAAATCCCCTTCTTAGTGCACACCTACACTATGATAGGATACTTGAGCCTAAATTTCAGATTCCTAGCTTCTACGGTTTGGACTGTGAGCTGTTGAAATGGTTTACTTTTGTGCCCCATTAAAGCCCCCATACTTCAGTCTGCAAGACAAGTTTCAAAATTCGCGAATGCAGTTTTATTTATTTATTTAACCAATCGAAATGTGGATTTTTCCAACAAACTCTGCAGCTCGTTTACCCCCCTTTGGAGCTCCAATTTTTCAAATCCCCTTCTTACTGCATACCTACACTATAATAGGATACTTGAGCCCAAATTTCAGCTTCCTAGCTTCTACGGTGTGAGCTGTTGGCTGTTGACGTGGTTTCCTTTTGTGCCTCATTGACGCCCCCATAATTCAGTCTGCAAGACAAGTTTCAAAATTCGAGTATGCAGTTTTATTTATATTATTTTTATTGGTTTTAGAAACCTAGTTTTTGGTCGATTAACCAATCGAAATGTGGATTCTTCCAACAAACTTTGCAGCTCGTTTTCCCCCCTGTGGAGCTCGAATTTTTCAAATCCCCTTCTGACTGCACACCTACACTATAATAGGATACTTGAGCCCAAATTTAAGATTCCCAGTTTGTACGGCTTGGACTGTGAGCTGTTGACGTGGTTTCCTTGTGTGCCTCATTGATGCCCCCATAATTCAGTCTCCAGGACAAGTTTCAAAATTCGAGTATGCAGTTTTATTTATATTATTTTTATTGGTTTTAGAAACCTAGTTTTTGGTCGATTAACCAATCGAAATGTGGATTCTTCCAACAAACTTTGCAGCTCGTTTTCCCCCCTGTGGAGCTCGAATTTTTCAAATCCCCTTCTGACTGCACACCTACACTATAATAGGATACTTGAGCCCAAATTTAAGATTCCCAGTTTGTACGGCTTGGACTGTGAGCTGTTGACGTGGTTTCCTTGTGTGCCTCATTGATGCCCCCATAATTCAGTCTCCAGGACAAGTTTCAAAATTCGAGTATGCAGTTTTATTTATATTCTTTTTATTGGTTTTAGAAACCTAGTTTTTGGTCGATTAACCAATCGAAATGTGGATTTTTCCAACAAACTTTGCAGCTCGTTTTCCCCCCTGTGGAGCTCGAATTTTTTAAATCCCCTTCTGACTGCACACCTACACTATAATAGGATACTTGAGCCCAAATTTAAGATTCCCAGTTTGTACGGCTTGGACTGTGAGCTGTTGACATGGTTTCCTTATGTGCCCCATTAAAGCCCCCATACTTCAGTCTGCAAGACAAGTTTCAAAATTCGCGAATGCAGTTTTATTTATTTATTTAACCAATCGAAATGTGGATTTTTCCAACAAACTCTGCAGCTCGTTTTCCCCCCTGTGGAGCTCCAATTTTTCAAATCCCCTTCTTACTGCACACCTACACTATAATAGAATACTTGAGCCTAAATTTCAGATTCCTAGCTTCTACGGTTTGGGCTGTGGGCTGTTGACATGGTTTCCTTTTGTGCCTCATTGACGCCCCCATAATTCAGTCTGCAAGACAAGTTTCAAAATTCGAGTATGCAGTTTTATTTATATTATTTTTATTGGTTTTAGAAACCTAGTTTTTGGTCGATTAACCAATCGAAATGTGGATTCTTCCAACAAACTTTGCAGCTCGTTTTCCCCCCTGTGGAGCTCGAATTTTTCAAATCCCCTTCTGACTGCACACCTACACTATAATAGGATACTTGAGCCCAAATTTAAGATTCCCAGTTTGTACGGCTTGGACTGTGAGCTGTTGACGTGGTTTCCTTGTGTGCCTCATTGATGCCCCCATAATTCAGTCTCCAGGACAAGTTTCAAAATTCGAGTATGCAGTTTTAGTTATATTCTTTTTATTGGTTTTAGAAACCTAGTTTTTGGTCGATTAACCAATCGAAATGTGGATTTTTCCAACAAACTTTGCAGCTCGTTTTCCCCCCTGTGGAGCTCGAATTTTTTAAATCCCCTTCTGACTGCACACCTACACTATAATAGGATACTTGAGCCCAAATTTAAGATTCCCAGTTTGTACGGCTTGGACTGTGAGCTGTTGACATGGTTTCCTTATGTGCCCCATTAAAGACCGCATAATTCAGTCTCCAGGACAAGTTTAAAATTCGCGAATGCAGTTTTATTTATTTATTTAACCAATCGAAATGTGGATTTTTCCAACAAACTCTGCAGCTCGTTTTCCCCCCTGTGGATCTCGAATTTTTGAAATCCCCTTCTTAGTGCACACCTACTCTATGATAGGATACTTGAGCCCAAATTTCAGCTTCCTAGCTTCTACGGTGTGAGCTGTTGGCTGTTGACGTGGTTTCCTTGTGTGCCTCATTGAAAAATGTGGATTTTTCAACCAACCTTTGGATAATTTTCCAGATCCCTTCCTTAGTGCACAACTACACTATAATAGGATTTTTGAGCCCAAATTTCAGCTTCCTGGCTTCTACGGTGTGAGCTGTTGGCTGTTGACGTGGTTTCCTTGTGTACCCCATTAAAGCCCCCATAATTCAGTCTCCAGGACAAGTTTAAAATTCGAGTATGCAGTTTTATTTATATTCTTTTTATTGGTTTTAGAAACCTAGTTTTTGGTCGATTAATCAATCGAAATGTGGATTTTTCCAACAAACTTTGCAGCTCGTTTTCCCCCCTGTGGAGCTCCAATTTTTCAAATCCCCTTCTTACTGCATACCTACACTATAATAGGATACTTGAGCCCAAATTTCAGCTTCCTAGCTTCTACGGTGTGAGCTGTTGGCTGTTGACGTGGTTTCCTTGTGTGCCTCATTGATGCCACCATAATTCAGTCTGCAAGACAAGTTTCAAAATTCGAGTATGCAGTTTTATTTATATTCTTTTTATTGGTTTTAGAAACCTAGTTTTTGGTCGATTAACCAATCGAAATGTGGATTTTTCCAACAAACTTTGCAGCTCGTTTTCCCCCCTGTGGAGCTCGAATTTTTTAAATCCCCTTCTGACTGCACACCTACACTATAATAGGATACTTGAGCCCAAATTTAAGATTCCCAGTTTGTACGGCTTGGACTGTGAGCTGTTGACATGGTTTCCTTATGTGCCCCATTAAAGACCGCATAATTCAGTCTCCAGGACAAGTTTAAAATTTGCGAATGCAGTTTTATTTATTTATTTAACCAATCGAAATGTGGATTTTTCCAACAAACTCTGCAGCTCGTTTTCCCCCCTGTGGATCTCGAATTTTTGAAATCCCCTTCTTAGTGCACACCTACTCTATGATAGGATACTTGAGCCCAAATTTCAGCTTCCTAGCTTCTACGGTGTGAGCTATTGGCTGTTGACGTGGTTTCCTTGTGTGCCTCATTGAAAAATGTGGATTTTTCAACCAACCTTTGGATAATTTTCCAGATCCCCTCCTTAGTGCACAACTACACTATAATGGGATACTTGAGCCTAAATTTCAGCTTCCTAGCTTCTACGGTTTGAGCTGTTGGCTGTTGACGTGGTTTCCTTTTGTGCCTCATTGACGCCCCCATAATTCAGTCTGCAACACAATTTTCAAAATTCGAGTATGCAGTTTTATTTATATTATTTTTTTGATTTTAGAAACCTAGTTTTTGGTCGATTAACCAATCGAAATGTGGATTTTTCAAACAAATTTAGCAGCTCGTTTTCCCCCCTGTGGAGCTCGAAATTTCCAGATCCTTTTCTTACTGCACACCTACACTATAATAGAATACTTGAGCCTAAATTTCAGATTCCTAGCTTCTACGGTGTGAGTTGTTGCCTGTTGACGTGGTTTCCTTGTGTGCCTCATTGAAAAATGTGGATTTTTCAACCAACCTTTGGATAATTTTCCAGATCCCTTCCTTAGTGCACACCTACACTATAATAGAATACTTGAGCCTAAATTTCAGATTCCTAGCTTCTACGGTTTGGGCTGTGGGCTGTTGACATGGTTTCCTTTTGTGCCTCATTGACGCCCCCATAATTCAGTCTGCAAGACAAGTTTCAAAATTCGAGTATGCAGTTTTATTTATATTCTTTTTATTGGTTTTAGAAACCTAGTTTTTGGTCGATTAACCAATCGAAATGTGGATTTTTCCAACAAACTTTGCAGCTCGTTTTCCCCCCTGTGGAGCTCGAATTTTTTAAATCCCCTTCTGACTGCACACCTACACTATAATAGGATACTTGAGCCCAAATTTAAGATTCCCAGTTTGTACGGCTTGGACTGTGAGCTGTTGACATGGTTTCCTTATGTGCCCCATTAAAGACCGCATAATTCAGTCTCCAGGACAAGTTTAAAATTCGCGAATGCAGTTTTATTTATTTATTTAACCAATCGAAATGTGGATTTTTCCAACAAACTCTGCAGCTCGTTTACCCCCCTGTGGAGCTCAAATTTTTCAAATCCCCTTCTTACTGCATACCTACACTATAATAGGATACTTGAGCCCAAACTTCAGCTTCCTAGCTTCTACGGTGTGAGCTGTTGGCTGTTGACGTGGTTTCCTTGTGTGCCTCATTGATGCCACCATAATTCAGTCTGCAAGACAAGTTTCAAAATTCGAGTATGCAGTTTTATTTATATTATTTTTTTGATTTTAGAAACCTAGTTTTTGGTCGATTAACCAATCGAAATGTGGATTTTTCAAACAAATTTAGCAGCTCGTTTTCCCCCCTGTGGAGCTCGAAATTTCCAGATCCTTTTCTTACTGCACACCTACACTATAATAGAATACTTGAGCCCAAATTTCAGCTCCCTAGCTTCTACGGTGTGAGCTGTTGGCTGTTGACGTGGTTTCCTTGTGTGCCTCATTGAAAAATGTGGATTTTTCAACCAACCGTTGGATAATTTTCCAGATCCCCTCCTTAGTGCACAACTACACTATAATGGGATACTTGAGCCTAAATTTCAGCTTCCTAGCTTCTACGGTTTGAGCTGTTGGCTGTTGACGTGGTTTCCTTTTGTGCCTCATTGACGCCCCCATAATTCAGTCTGCAACACAATTTTCAAAATTCGAGTATGCAGTTTTATTTATATTATTTTTTTGATTTTAGAAACCTAGTTTTTGGTCGATTAACCAATCGAAATGTGGATTTTTCAAACAAATTTAGCAGCTCGTTTTCCCCCCTGTGGAGCTCGAAATTTCCAGATCCTTTTCTTACTGCACACCTACACTATAATAGAATACTTGAGCCTAAATTTCAGATTCCTAGCTTCTACGGTGTGAGTTGTTGCCTGTTGACGTGGTTTCCTTGTGTGCCTCATTGAAAAATGTGGATTTTTCAACCAACCTTTGGATAATTTTCCAGATCCCTTCCTTAGTGCACACCTACACTATAATAGGATACTTGAGCCCAAATTTCAGCTTCCTAGCTTCTACGGTGTGAGCTGTTGGCTGTTGACGTGGTTTCCTTGTGTGCCTCATTGAAAAATGTGGATTTTTCAACCAACCTTTGGATAATTTTCCAGATCCCTTCCTTAGTGCACAACTACACTATAATAGGATTTTTGAGCCCAAATTTCAGCTTCCTAGCTTCTACGGTGTGAGCTGTTGGCTGTTGACGTGGTTTCCTTGTGTACCCCATTAAAGCCCCCATAATTCAGTCTGCAAGACAAGTTTAAAATTCGAGTATGCAGTTTTATTTATATTCTTTTTATTGGTTTTAGAAACCTAGTTTTTGGTCGATTAACCAATCAAAATGTGGATTTTTTCAACAAACTTTGCAGATCGTTTTCCCCCCTGTGGATCTAGAATTTTTCAAATCCCCTTCTTAGTGCACACCTACACTATGATAGGATACTTGAGCCTAAATTTCAGATTCCTAGCTTCTACGGTTTGGACTGTGAGCTGTTGAAATGGTTTACTTTTGTGCCCCATTAAAGCCCCCATACTTCAGTCTGCAAGACAAGTTTCAAAATTCGCGAATGCAGTTTTATTTATTTATTTAACCAATCGAAATGTGGATTTTTCCAACAAACTCTGCAGCTCGTTTACCCCCCTTTGGAGCTCCAATTTTTCAAATCCCCTTCTTACTGCATACCTACACTATAATAGGATACTTGAGCCCAAATTTCAGCTTCCTAGCTTCTACGGTGTGAGCTGTTGGCTGTTGACGTGGTTTCCTTGTGTGCCTCATTGATGCCACCATAATTCAGTCTGCAAGACAAGTTTCAAAATTCGAGTTTTATTTATATTCTTTTTATTGGTTTTAGAAACCTAGTTTTTGGTCGATTAACCAATCGAAATGTGGATTTTTTAAACAAATTTAGCAGCTCGTTTTCCCCCCTGTGGAGCTCGCATTTTCCAGATCCTTTTCCTACTGCACACCTACACTATAATAGAATACTTGAGCCTAAATTTCAGATTCCTAGCTTCTACGGTTTGGGCTGTGGGCTGTTGACATGGTTTCCTTTTGTGCCTCATTGACGCCCCCATAATTCAGTCTGCAAGACAAGTTTCAAAATTCGAGTATGCAGTTTTATTTATATTATTTTTATTGGTTTTAGAAACCTAGTTTTTGGTCGATTAACCAATCGAAATGTGGATTCTTCCAACAAACTTTGCAGCTCGTTTTCCCCCCTGTGGAGCTCGAATTTTTCAAATCCCCTTCTGACTGCACACCTACACTATAATAGGATACTTGAGCCCAAATTTAAGATTCCCAGTTTGTACGGCTTGGACTGTGAGCTGTTGACGTGGTTTCCTTGTGTGCCTCATTGATGCCCCCATAATTCAGTCTCCAGGACAAGTTTCAAAATTCGAGTATGCAGTTTTATTTATATTCTTTTTATTGGTTTTAGAAACCTAGTTTTTGGTCGATTAACCAATCGAAATGTGGATTTTTCCAACAAACTTTGCAGCTCGTTTTCCCCCCTGTGGAGCTAGAATTTTTTAAATCCCCTTCTGACTGCACACCTACACTATAATAGGATACTTGAGCCCAAATTTAAGATTCCCAGTTTGTACGGCTTGGACTGTGAGCTGTTGACATGGTTTCCTTATGTGCCCCATTAAAGACCGCATAATTCAGTCTCCAGGACAAGTTTAAAATTCGCGAATGCAGTTTTATTTATTTATTTAACCAATCGAAATGTGGATTTTTCCAACAAACTCTGCAGCTCGTTTACCCCCCTTTGGAGCTCCAATTTTTCAAATCCCCTTCTTACTGCATACCTACACTATAATAGGATACTTGAGCCCAAATTTCAGCTTCCTAGCTTCTACGGTGTGAGCTGTTGGCTGTTGACGTGGTTTCCTTGTGTGCCTCATTGATGCCACCATAATTCAGTCTGCAAGACAAGTTTCAAAATTCGAGTATGCAGTTTTATTTATATTCTTTTTATTGGTTTTAGAAACCTAGTTTTTGGTCGATTAACCAATCGAAATGTGGATTTTTCCAACAAACTTTGCAGCTCGTTTTCCCCCCTGTGGATCTAGAATTTTTCAAATCCCCTTCTGAATGCACACCTACACTATAATAGGGTACTTGAGCCCAAATTTAAGATTCCCAGTTTGTACGGCTTGGACTGTGAGCTGTTGACATGGTTTCCTTATGTGCCCCATTAAAGACCGCATAATTCAGTCTCCAGGACAAGTTTAAAATTCGCGAATGCAGTTTTATTTATTTATTTAACCAATCGAAATGTGGATTTTTCCAACAAACTCTGCAGCTCGTTTTCCCCCCTGTGGATCTCGAATTTTTGAAATCCCCTTCTTAGTGCACACCTACTCTATGATAGGATACTTGAGCCCAAATTTCAGCTTCCTAGCTTCTACGGTGTGAGCTGTTGGCTGTTGACGTGGTTTCCTTGTGTGCCTCATTGAAAAATGTGGATTTTTCAACCAACCTTTGGATAATTTTCCAGATCCCCTCCTTAGTGCACAACTACACTATAATGGGATACTTGATCCTAAATTTCAGATTCCTAGCTTCTACGGTGTGAGTTGTTGCCTGTTGACGTGGTTTCCTTGTGTGCCTCATTGAAAAATGTGGATTTTTCAACCAACCTTTGGATAATTTTCCAGATCCCCTCCTTAGTGCACAACTTCACTATAATGGGATACTTGATCCTAAATTTCAGCTTCCTAGCTTCTACGGTGTGAGCTGTTGGCTGTTGACGTGGTTTCCTTTTGTGCCTCATTGACGCCCCCATAATTCAGTCTGCAACACAATTTTCAAAATTCGAGTATGCAGTTTTATTTATATTATTTTTTTGATTTTAGAAACCTAGTTTTTGGTCGATTAACCAATCGAAATGTGGATTTTTCAAACAAATTTAGCAGCTCGTTTTCCCCCCTGTGGAGCTCGAAATTTCCAGATCCTTTTCTTACTGCACACCTACACTATAATAGAATACTTGAGCCTAAATTTCAGATTCCTAGCTTCTACGGTGTGAGTTGTTGCCTGTTGACGTGGTTTCCTTGTGTGCCTCATTGAAAAATGTGGATTTTTCAACCAACCTTTGGATAATTTTCCAGATCCCTTCCTTAGTGCACAACTACACTATAATAGGATACTTGAGCCCAAATTTCAGCTTCCTAGCTTCTACGGTGTGAGCTGTTGGCTGTTGACGTGGTTTCCTTGTGTGCCTCATTGAAAAATGTGGATTTTTCAACCAACCTTTGGATAATTTTCCAGATCCCTTCCTTAGTGCACAACTACACTATAATAGGATTTTTGAGCCCAAATTTCAGCTTCCTAGCTTCTACGGTGTGAGCTGTTGGCTGTTGACGTGGTTTCCTTGTGTACCCCATTAAAGCCCCCATAATTCAGTCTGCAAGACAAGTTTAAAATTCGAGTATGCAGTTTTATTTATATTCTTTTTATTGGTTTTAGAAACCTAGTTTTTGGTCGATTAACCAATCAAAATGTGGATTTTTCCAACAAACTTTGCAGATCGTTTTCCCCCCTGTGGATCTAGAATTTTTCAAATCCCCTTCTTAGTGCACACCTACACTATGATAGGATACTTGAGCCTAAATTTAGATTCCTAGCTTCTACGGTTTGGACTGTGAGCTGTTGAAATGGTTTACTTTTGTGCCCCATTAAAGCCCCCATACTTCAGTCTGCAAGACAAGTTTCAAAATTCGCGAATGCAGTTTTATTTATTTATTTAACCAATCGAAATGTGGATTTTTCCAACAAACTCTGCAGCTCGTTTACCCCCCTGTGGAGCTCGAATTTTTCAAATCCCCTTCTGACTGCATACCTACACTATAATAGGATACTTGAGCCCAAATTTCAGCTTCCTAGCTTCTACGGGGTGAGCTGTTGGCTGTTGACGTGGTTTCCTTGTGTGCCTCATTGATGCCACCATAATTCAGTCTGCAAGACAAGTTTCAAAATTCGAGTATGCAGTTTTATTTATATTCTTTTTATTGGTTTTAGAAACCTAGTTTTTGGTCGATTAACCAATCGAAATGTGGATTTTTTAAACAAATTTAGCAGCTCGTTTTCCCCCCTGTGGAGCTCGCATTTTCCAGATCCTTTTCCTACTGCACACCTACACTATAAAAGAATACTTGAGCCTAAATTTCAGATTCCTAGCTTCTACGGTTTGGGCTGTGGGATGTTGACATGGTTTCCTTTTGTGCCTCATTGACGCCCCCATAATTCAGTCTGCAAGACAAGTTTCAAAATTCGAGTATGCAGTTTTATTTATATTCTTTTTATTGGTTTTAGAAACCTAGTTTTTGGTCGATTAACCAATCGAAATGTGGATTTTTCCAACAAACTTTGCAGCTCGTTTTCCCCCCTGTGGATCTCGAATTTTTTAAATCCCCTTCTGACTGCACACCTACACTATAATAGGATACTTGAGCCCAAATTTAAGATTCCCAGTTTGTACGGCTTGGACTGTGAGCTGTTGACATGGTTTCCTTATGTGCCCCATTAAAGACCGCATAATTCAGTCTCCAGGACAAGTTTAAAATTCGCGAATGCAGTTTTATTTATTTATTTAACCAATCGAAATGTGGATTTTTCCAACAAACTCTGCAGCTCGTTTACCCCCCTGTGGAGCTCCAATTTTTCAAATCCCCTTCTTACTGCATACCTACACTATAATAGGATACTTGAGCCCAAATTTCAGCTTCCTAGCTTCTACGGTGTGAGCTGTTGGCTGTTGACGTGGTTTCCTTGTGTGCCTCATTGATGCCACCATAATTCAGTCTGCAAGACAAGTTTCAAAATTCGAGTATGCAGTTTTATTTATATTCTTTTTATTGGTTTTAGAAACCTAGTTTTTGGTCGATTAACCAATCGAAATGTGGATTTTTCCAACAAACTTTGCAGCTCGTTTTCCCCCCTGTGGAGCTCGAATTTTTTAAATCCCCTTCTGACTGCACACCTACACTATAATAGGATACTTGAGCCCAAATTTAAGATTCCCAGTTTGTACGGCTTGGACTGTGAGCTGTTGACATGGTTTCCTTATGTGCCCCATTAAAGACCGCATAATTCAGTCTCCAGGACAAGTTTAAAATTCGCGAATGCAGTTTTATTTATTTATTTAACCAATCGAAATGTGGATTTTTCCAACAAACTCTGCAGCTCGTTTTCCCCCCTGTGGATCTCGAATTTTTGAAATCCCCTTCTTAGTGCACACCTACTCTATGATAGGATACTTGAGCCCAAATTTCAGCTTCCTAGCTTCTACGGTTTGAGCTGTTGGCTGTTGACGTGGTTTCCTTTTGTGCCTCATTGACGCCCCCATAATTCAGTCTGCAACACAATTTTCAAAATTCGAGTATGCAGTTTTATTTATATTATTTTTTTGAGTTTAGAAATCTAGTTTTTGGTCGATTAACCAATCGAAATGTGGATTTTTCAAACAAATTTAGCAGCTCGTTTTCCCCCCTGTGGAGCTCGAAATTTCCAGATCCTTTTCTTACTGCACACCTACACTATAATAGGATACTTGAGCCCAAATTTCAGCTTCCTAGCTTCTACGGTGTGAGCTGTTGGCTCTTGACGTGGTTTCCTTGTGTACCCCATTAAAGCCCCCATAATTCAGTCTGCAAGACAAGTTTAAAATTCGAGTATGCAGTTTTATTTATATTCTTTTTATTGGTTTTAGAAACCTAGTTTTTGGTCGATTAACCAATCAAAATGTGGATTTTTCCAACAAACTTTGCAGATCGTTTTCCCCCCTGTGGATCTAGAATTTTTCAAATCCCCTTCTTAGTGCACACCTACACTATGATAGGATACTTGAGCCTAAATTTCAGATTCCTAGCTTCTACGGTTTGGACTGTGAGCTGTTGAAATGGTTTACTTTTGTGCCCCATTAAAGCCCCCATACTTCAGTCTGCAAGACAAGTTTAAAATTCGCGAATGCAGTTTTATTTATTTATTTAACCAATCGAAATGTGGATTTTTCCAACAAACTCTGCAGCTCGTTTACCCCCCTTTGGAGCTCCAATTTTTCAAATCCCCTTCTTACTGCATACCTACACTATAATAGGATACTTGAGCCCAAATTTCAGCTTCCTAGCTTCTACGGTGTGAGCTGTTGGCTGTTGACGTGGTTTCCTTGTGTGCCTCATTGATGCCACCATAATTCAGTCTGCAAGACAAGTTTCAAAATTCGAGTTTTATTTATATTCTTTTTATTGGTTTTAGAAACCTAGTTTTTGGTCGATTAACCAATCGAAATGTGGATTTTTTAAACAAATTTAGCAGCTCGTTTTCCCCCCTGTGGAGCTCGCATTTTCCAGATCCTTTTCCTACTGCACACCTACACTATAATAGAATACTTGAGCCTAAATTTCAGATTCCTAGCTTCTACGGTTTGGGCTGTGGGCTGTTGACATGGTTTCCTTTTGTGCCTCATTGACGCCCCCATAATTCAGTCTGCAAGACAAGTTTAAAATTCGAGTATGCAGTTTTATTTATATTATTTTTATTGGTTTTAGAAACCTAGTTTTTGGTCGATTAACCAATCGAAATGTGGATTCTTCCAACAAACTTTGCAGCTCGTTTTCCCCCCTGTGGAGCTCGAATTTTTCAAATCCCCTTCTGACTGCACACCTACACTATAATAGGATACTTGAGCCCAAATTTAAGATTCCCAGTTTGTACGGCTTGGACTGTGAGCTGTTGACGTGGTTTCCTTGTGTGCCTCATTGATGCCCCCATAATTCAGTCTCCAGGACAAGTTTCAAAATTCGAGTATGCAGTTTTATTTATATTATTTTTTGGATTTTAGAAACCTAGTTTTTGGTCGATTAACCAATCGAAATGTGGATTTTTCAAACAAATTTAGCAGCTCGTTTTCACCCCTGTGGATCTCGAATTTTTCAAATCCCCTTCCTAGTGCACACCTACACTATAATAGGATACTTGAGCCTAAATTTCAGCTTCCTAGCTTCTGCAGCTCGTTTACCCCCCTATGGAGCTCCAATTTTTCAAATCCCCTTCTTACTGCACACCTACACTATATTAGGATACTTGAGCCCAAATTTCAGCTTCCTAGCTTCTACGGTGTGAGCTGTTGGCTGTTGACGTGGTTTCCTTGTGTGCCTCATTGATGCCACCATAATTCAGTCTGCAAGACAAGTTTCAAAATTCGAGTATGCAGTTTTATTTATATTCTTTTTATTGGTTTTAGAAACCTAGTTTTTGGTCGATTAACCAATCGAAATGTGGATTTTTCCAACAAACTTTGCAGCTCGTTTTCCCCCCTGTGGAGCTCGAATTTTTTAAATCCCCTTCTGACTGCACACCTACACTATAATAGGATACTTGAGCCCAAATTTAAGATTCCCAGTTTGTACGGCTTGGACTGTGAGCTGTTGACATGGTTTCCTTATGTGCCCCATTAAAGACCGCATAATTCAGTCTCCAGGACAAGTTTAAAATTCGCGAATGCAGTTTTATTTATTTATTTAACCAATCGAAATGTGGATTTTTCCAACAAACTCTGCAGCTCGTTTTCCCCCCTGTGGATCTCGAATTTTTGAAATCCCCTTCTTAGTGCACACCTACTCTATGATAGGATACTTGAGCCCAAATTTCAGCTTCCTAGCTTCTACGGTGTGAGCTGTTGGCTGTTGACGTGGTTTCCTTGTGTGCCTCATTGAAAAATGTGGATTTTTCAACCAACCTTTGGATAATTTTCCAGATCCCCTCCTTAGTGCACAATTACACTATAATGGGATACTTGAGCCTAAATTTCAGCTTCCTAGCTTCTACGGTTTGAGCTGTTGGCTGTTGACGTGGTTTCCTTTTGTGCCTCATTGACGCCCCCATAATTCAGTCTGCAACACAATTTTCAAAATTCGAGTATGCAGTTTTATTTATATTATTTTTTTGATTTTAGAAACCTAGTTTTTGGTCGATTAACCAATCGAAATGTGGATTTTTCAAACAAATTTAGCAGCTCGTTTTCCCCCCCTGTGGAGCTCGAAATTTCCAGATCCTTTTCTTACTGCACACCTACACTATAATAGAATACTTGAGCCTAAATTTCAGATTCCTAGCTTCTACGGTGTGAGTTGTTGCCTGTTGACGTGGTTTCCTTGTGTGCCTCATTGAAAAATGTGGATTTTTCAACCAACCTTTGGATAATATTCCAGATCCCTTCCTTAGTGCACAACTACACTATAATAGGATACTTGAGCCCAAATTTCAGCTTCCTAGCTTCTACGGTGTGAGCTGTTGGCTGTTGACGTGGTTTCCTTGTGTGCCTCATTGAAAAATGTGGATTTTTCAACCAACCTTTGGATAATTTTCCAGATCCCTTCCTTAGTGCACAACTACACTATAATAGGATTTTTGAGCCCAAATTTCAGCTTCCTAGCTTCTACGGTGTGAGCTGTTGGCTGTTGACGTGGTTTCCTTGTGTACCCCATTAAAGCCCCCATAATTCAGTCTGCAAGATAAGTTTAAAATTCGAGTATGCAGTTTTATTTATATTCTTTTTATTGGTTTTAGAAACCTAGTTTTTGGTCGATTAACCAATCAAAATGTGGATTTTTCCAACAAACTTTGCAGATCGTTTTCAACCCTGTGGATCTAGAATTTTTCAAATCCCCTTCTTACTGCATACCTACACTATAATAGGATACTTGAGCGCAAATTTCAGCTTCCTAGCTTCTACGGTGTGAGCTGTTGGCTGTTGACGTGGTTTCCTTGTGTGCCTCATTGATGCCACCATAATTCAGTCTGCAAGACAAGTTTCAAAATTCGAGTATGCAGTTTTATTTATATTCTTTTTATTGGTTTTAGAAACCTAGTTTTTGGTCGATTAACCAATCGAAATGTGGATTTTTTAAACAAATTTAGCAGCTCGTTTTCCCCCCTGTGGAGCTCGCATTTTCCAGATCCTTTTCCTACTGCACACCTACACTATAATAGAATACTTGAGCCTAAATTTCAGATTCCTAGCTTCTACGGTTTGGGCTGTGGGCTGTTGACATGGTTTCCTTTTGTGCCTCATTGACGCCCCCATAATTCAGTCTGCAAGACAAGTTTCAAAATTCGAGTATGCAGTTTTATTTATATTATTTTTATTGGTTTTAGAAACCTAGTTTTTGGTCGATTAACCAATCGAAATGTGGATTCTTCCAACAAACTTTGCAGCTCGTTTTCCCCCCTGTGGAGCTCGAATTTTTCAAATCCCCTTCTGACTGCACACCTACACTATAATAGGATACTTGAGCCCAAATTTAAGATTCCCAGTTTGTACGGCTTGGACTGTGAGCTGTTGACGTGGTTTCCTTGTGTGCCTCATTGATGCCCCCATAATTCAGTCTCCAGGACAAGTTTCAAAATTCGAGTATGCAGTTTTATTTATATTATTTTTTGGATTTTAGAAACCTAGTTTTTGGTCGATTAACCAATCGAAATGTGGATTTTTCAAACAAATTTAGCAGCTCGTTTTCCCCCCTGTGGATCTCGAATTTTTCAAATCCCCTTCTTAGTGCACACCTACACTATAATAGGATACTTGAGCCTAAATTTCAGCTTCCTAGCTTCTACGGTTTGGACTGTGAGCTGTTGAAATGGTTTACTTTTGTGCCCCATTAAAGCCCCCATACTTCAGTCTGCAAGACAAGTTTCAAATTCGCGAATGCAGTTTTATTTATTTATTTAACCAATCAAAATGCAAGACAAGTTTCAAATTCGCGAATGCAGTTTTATTTATTTATTTAACCAATCGAAATGTGGATTTTTCCAACAAACTCTGCAGCTCGTTTACCCCCCTGTGGAGCTCCAATTTTTCAAATCCCCTTCTTACTGCACACCTACACTATATTAGGATACTTGAGCCCAAATTTCAGCTTCCTAGCTTCTACGGTTTGGGCTGTGGGCTGTTGACATGGTTTCCTTTTGTGCCTCATTGATGCCACCATAATTCAGTCTGCAAGACAAGTTTCAAAATTCGAGTATGCAGTTTTATTTATATTCTTTTTATTGGTTTTAGAAACCTAGTTTTTGGTCGATTAACCAATCGAAATGTGGATTTTTTAAACAAATTTAGCAGCTCGTTTTCCCCCCTGTGGAGCTAGAATTTTTTAAATCCCCTTCTGACTGCACACCTACACTATAATAGGATACTTGAGCCCAAATTTAAGATTCCCAGTTTGTACGGCTTGGACTGTGAGCTGTTGACGTGGTTTCCTTGTGTGCCTCATTGATGCCCCCATAATTCAGTCTGCAAGACAAGTTTCAAAATTCGAGTATGCAGTTTTATTTATATTCTTTTTATTGGTTTTAGAAACCTAGTTTTTGGTCGATTAACCAATCGAAATGTGGATTCTTCCAACAAACTTTGCAGCTCGTTTTCCCCCCTGTGGAGCTCGAATTTTTCAAATCCCCTTCTGACTGCACACCTACACTATAATAGGATACTTGAGCCCAAATTTAAGATTCCCAGTTTGTACGGCTTGGACTGTGAGCTGTTGACGTGGTTTCCTTGTGTGCCTCATTGATGCCCCCATAATTCAGTCTCCAGGACAAGTTTCAAAATTCGAGTATGCAGTTTTATTTATATTATTTTTTGGATTTTAGAAACCTAGTTTTTGGTCGATTAACCAATCAAAATGTGGATTTTTCAAACAAATTTAGCAGCTCGTTTTCCCCCCTGTGGATCTCGAATTTTTCAAATCCCCTTCTTAGTGCACACCTACACTATAATAGGATACTTGAGCCTAAATTTCAGCTTCCTAGCTTCTACGGTTTGGACTGTGAGCTGTTGAAATGGTTTACTTTTGTGCCCCATTAAAGCCCCCATACTTCAGTCTGCAAGACAAGTTTCAAATTCGCGAATGCAGTTTTATTTATTTATTTAACCAATCAAAATGCAAGACAAGTTTCAAATTCGCGAATGCAGTTTTATTTATTTATTTAACCAATCGAAATGTGGATTTTTCCAACAAACTCTGCAGCTCGTTTACCCCCCTGTGGAGCTCCAATTTTTCAAATCCCCTTCTTACTGCACACCTACACTATATTAGGATACTTGAGCCTAAATTTCAGATTCCTAGCTTCTACGGTTTGGGCTGTGGGCTGTTGACATGGTTTCCTTTTGTGCCTCATTGATGCCACCATAATTCAGTCTGCAAGACAAGTTTCAAAATTCGAGTATGCAGTTTTATTTATATTCTTTTTATTGGTTTTAGAAACCTAGTTTTTGGTCGATTAACCAATCGAAATGTGGATTTTTCCAACAAACTCTGCAGCTCGTTTACCCCCCTGTGGAGCTCCAATTTTTCAAATCCCCTTCTTACTGCATACCTACACTATAATAGGATACTTTAGCCCAAATTTCAGCTTCCTAGCTTCTACGGTGTGAGCTGTTGGCTGTTGACGTGGTTTCCTTGTGTGCCTCATTGATGCCCCCATAATTCAGTCTGCAAGACAAGTTTCAAAATTCGAGTATGCAGTTTTATTTATATTCTTTTTATTGGTTTTAGAAACCTAGTTTTTGGTCGATTAACCAATCGAAATGTGGATTTTTTAAACAAATTTAGCAGCTCGTTTTCCCCCCTGTGGAGCTAGAATTTTTTAAATCCCCTTCTGACTGCACACCTACACTATAATAGGATACTTGAGCCCAAATTTAAGATTCCCAGTTTGTACGGCTTGGACTGTGAGCTGTTGACATGGTTTCCTTATGTGCCCCATTAAAGACCGCATAATTCAGTCTCCAGGACAAGTTTAAAATTCGCGAATGCAGTTTTATTTATTTATTTAACCAATCGAAATGTGGATTTTTCCAACAAACTCTGCAGCTCGTTTTCCCCCCTGTGGATCTCGAATTTTTGAAATCCCCTTCTTAGTGCACACCTACTCTATGATAGGATACTTGAGCCCAAATTTCAGCTTCCTAGCTTCTACGGTGTGAGCTGTTGGCTGTTGACGTGGTTTCCTTGTGTGCCTCATTGAAAAATGTGGATTTTTCAACCAACCTTTGGATAATTTTCCAGATCCCTTCCTTAGTGCACAACTACACTATAATAGGATACTTGAGCCCAAATTTCAGCTTCCTAGCTTCTACGGTGTGAGCTGTTGGCTGTTGACGTGGTTTCCTTGTGTGCCTCATTGATGCCACCATAATTCAGTCTGCAAGACAAGTTTCAAAATTCGAGTATGCAGTTTTATTTATATTCTTTTTATTGGTTTTAGAAACCTAGTTTTTGGTCGATTAACCAATCGAAATGTGGATTTTTCCAACAAACTTTGCAGATCGTTTTCAACCCTGTGGATCTAGAATTTTTCAAATCCCCTTCTTAGTGCACACCTACACTATGATAGGATACTTGAGCCCAAATTTAAGATTCCCAGTTTGTACGGCTTGGACTGTGAGCTGTTGACGTGGTTTCCTTGTGTGCCTCATTGATGCCCCCATAATTCAGTCTCCAGGACAAGTTTAAAATTCGAGTATGCAGTTTTATTTATATTCTTTTTATTGGTTTTAGAAACCTAGTTTTTGGTCGATTAACCATTCAAAATGTGGATTTTTCCAACAAACTTTGCAGATCGTTTTCAACCCTGTGGATCTAGAATTTTTCAAATCCCCTTCTTAGTGCACACCTACACTATGATAGGATACTTGAGCCTAAATTTCAGATTCCTAGCTTCTACGGTTTGGACTGTGAGCTGTTGAAATGGTTTACTTTTGTGCCCCATTAAAGCCCCCATACTTCAGTCTGCAAGACAAGTTTCAAATTCGCGAATGCAGTTTTATTTATTTATTTAACCAATCGAAATGTGGATTTTTCCAACAAACTCTGCAGCTCGTTTACCCCCCTGTGGAGCTCCAATTTTTCAAATCCCCTTCTTAATGCATACCTACACTATAATAGGATACTTGAGCCCAAATTTCAGCTTCCTAGCTTCTACGGTGTGAGCTGTTGGCTGTTGACGTGGTTTCCTTGTGTGCCTCATTGATGCCACCATAATTCAGTCTGCAAGACAAGTTTCAAATTCGAGTATGCAGTTTTATTTATATTCTTTTTATTGGTGTTAGAAACCTAGTTTTTGGTCGATTAACCAATCGAAATGTGGATTTTTTAAACAAATTTAGCAGCTCGTTTTCCCCCCTGTGGAGCTCGCATTTTCCAGATCCTTTTCCTACTGCACACCTACACTATAATAGAATACTTGAGCCTAAATTTCAGATTCCTAGCTTCTACGGTTTGGGCTGTGGGCTGTTGACATGGTTTCCTTTTGTGCCTCATTAAAGCCCCCATACTTCAGTCTGCAAGACAAGTTTAAAATTCGCGAATGCAGTTTTATTTATTTATTTAACCAATTGAAATGTGGATTTTTCCAACAAACTCTGCAGCTCGTTTACCCCCCTGTGGAGCTCCAATTTTTCAAATCCCCTTCTTACTGCACACCTACACTATATTAGGATACTTGAGCCCAAATTTCAGCTTCCTAGCTTTTACGGTGTGAGCTGTTGGCTGTTGACGTGGTTTCCTTGTGTGCCTCATTGATGCCACCATAATTCAGTCTGCAAGACAAGTTTCAAAATTCGAGTATGCAGTTTTATTTATATTCTTTTTATTGGTTTTAGAAACCTAGTTTTTGGTCGATTAACCAATCGAAATGTGGGTTTTTTAAACAAATTTAGCAGCTCGTTTTCCCCCCTGTGGAGCTCGCATTTTCCAGATCCTTTTCCTACTGCACACCTACACTATAATAGAATACTTGAGCCTAAATTTCAGATTCCTAGCTTCTACGGTTTGGGCTGTGGGCTGTTGACATGGTTTCCTTGTGTGCCTCATTGACGCCCCCATAATTCAGTCTGCAAGACAAGTTTCAAAATTTGAGTATGCAGTTTTATTTATATTATTTTTATTGGTTTTAGAAACCTAGTTTTTGGTCGATTAACCAATCGAAATGTGGATTCTTCCAACAAACTTTGCAGCTCGTTTTCCCCCCTGTGGAGCTCGAATTTTTCAAATCCCCTTCTGACTGCACACCTACACTATAATAGGATACTTGAGCCCAAATTTAAGATTCCCAGTTTGTACGGCTTGGACTGTGAGCTGTTGACGTGGTTTCCTTGTGTGCCTCATTGATGCCCCCATAATTCAGTCTCCAGGACAAGTTTCAAAATTCGAGTATGCAGTTTTATTTATATTATTTTTTGGATTTTAGAAACCTAGTTTTTGGTCGATTAACCAATCGAAATGTGGATTTTTCAAACAAATTTAGCAGCTCGTTTTCCCCCCTGTGGATCTCGAATTTTTCAAATCCCCTTCTTAGTGCACACCTACACTATAATAGGATACTTGAGCCTAAATTTCAGCTTCCTAGCTTCTACGGTTTGGACTGTGAGCTGTTGAAATGGTTTACTTTTGTGCCCCATTATTTTTTGGATTTTAGAAACCTAGTTTTTGGTCGATTAACCAATCAAAATGTGGATTTTTACAACAAACTTTGCAGATCGTTTTCAAACCTGTGGATCTAGAATTTTTCAAATCCCCTTCTTAGTGCACACCTACACTATGATAGGATACTTGAGCCTAAATTTCAGATTCCTAGCTTCTACGGTTTGGACTGTGAGCTGTTGAAATGGTTTACTTTTGTGCCCCATTAAAGCCCCCATACTTCAGTCTGCAAGACAAGTTTCAAATTCGCGAATGCAGTTTTATTTATTTATTTAACCAATCGAAATGTGGATTTTTCCAACAAACTCTGCAGCTCGTTTACCCCCCTGTGGAGCTCCAATTTTTCAAATCCCCTTCTTACTGCATACCTACACTATAATAGGATACTTGAGCCCAAATTTCAGCTTCCTAGCTTCTACGGTGTGAGCTGTTGGCTGTTGACGTGGTTTCCTTGTGTGCCTCATTGATGCCACCATAATTCAGTCTGCAAGACAAGTTTCAAAATTCGAGTTTTATTTATATTCTTTTTATTGGTTTTAGAAACCTAGTTTTTGGTCGATTAACCAATCGAAATGTGGATTTTTTAAACAAATTTAGCAGCTCGTTTTCCCCCCCTGTGGAGCTCGCATTTTCCAGATCCTTTTCCTACTGCACACCTACACTATAATAGAATACTTGAGCCTAAATTTCAGATTCCTAGCTTCTACGGTTTGGGCTGTGGGCTGTTGACATGGTTTCCTTTTGTGCCTCATTGACGCCCCCATAATTCAGTCTGCAAGACAAGTTTCAAAATTCGAGTATGCAAGTTTTATTTATATTATTTTTATTGGTTTTAGAAACCTAGTTTTTGGTCGATTAACCAATCGAAATGTGGATTCTTCCAACAAACTTTGCAGCTCGTTTTCCCCCCTGTGGAGCTCGAATTTTTTCAAATCCCCTTCTGACTGCACACCTACACTATAATAGGATACTTGAGCCCAAATTTAAGATTCCCAGTTTTGTACGGCTTGGACTGTGAGCTGTTGACGTGGGTTTCCTTGTGTGCCTCATTGATGCCCCCATAATTCAGTCTCCAGGACAAGTTTCAAAATTCGAGTATGCAGTTTTATTTATATTATTTTTGGATTTTAGAAACCTAGTTTTTGGTCGATTAACCAATCAAAATGTGGATTTTTCAAACAAATTTAGCAGCTCGTTTTCCCCCCTGTGGATCTCGAATTTTTCAAATCCCCTTCTTAGTGCACACCTACACTATAATAGGATACTTGAGCCTAAATTTCAGCTTCCTAGCTTCTACGGTTTGGACTGTGAGCTGTTGAAATGGTTTACTTTTGTGCCCCATTAAAGCCCCCATACTTCAGTCTGCAAGACAAGTTTAAAATTCGCGAATGCAGTTTTATTTATTTATTTAACCCATCAAAATGCAAGACAAGTTTCAAATTCGCGAATGCAGTTTTATTTATTTATTTAACCAATCGAAATGTGGATTTTCCAACAAACTCTGCAGCTCGTTACCCCCCTGTGGAGCTCCAATTTTTCAAATCCCCTTCTTACTGCACACCTACACTATATTAGGATACTTGAGCCCAAATTTCAGCTTCCTAGCTTCTACGGTTTGGGCTGTGGGCTGTTGACATGGTTTCCTTTTGTGCCTCATTGATGCCACCATAATTCAGTCTGCAAGACAAGTTTCAAAATTCGAGTATGCAGTTTTATTTATATTCTTTTTATTGGTTTTAGAAACCTAGTTTTTGGTCGATTAACCAATCGAAATGTGGATTTTTTAAACAAATTTAGCAGCTCGTTTTCCCCCCTGTGGAGCTAGAATTTTTTAAATCCCCTTCTGACTGCACACCTACGCTATAATAGGATACTTGAGCCCAAATTTAAGATTCCCAGTTTGTACGGCTTGGACTGTGAGCTGTTGACGTGGTTTCCTTGTGTGCCTCATTGATGCCCCCATAATTCAGTCTGCAAGACAAGTTTCAAAATTCGAGTATGCAGTTTTATTTATATTCTTTTTATTGGTTTTAGAAACCTAGTTTTTGGTCGATTAACCAATCGAAATGTGATTTTTTAAACAAATTTAGCAGCTCGTTTTCCCCCCCTGTGGAGCTAGAATTTTTTAAATCCCCTTCTGACTGCACACCTACACTATAATAGGATACTTGAGCCCAAATTTAAGATTCCCAGTTTGTACGGCTTGGACTGTGAGCTGTTGACATGGTTTCCTTGTGTGCCTCATTGATGCCCCCATAATTCAGTCTGCAAGACAAGTTTCAAAATTCGATTATGCAGTTTTATTTATATTATTTTTATTGGTTTTAGAAACCTAGTTTTTGGTCGATTAACCAACCGAAATGTGGATTTTTCAAACAAATTTAGCAGCTCGTTTTCCCCCCTGTGGAGCTCGAAATTTCCAGATCCCTTCCTTAGTGCACACCTACACTATAATAGGATACTTGAGCCCAAATTTCAGCTTCCTAGCTTCTACGGTGTGAGCTGTTGGCTGTTGACGTGGTTTCCTTGTGTGCCTCATTGAAAAATGTGGATTTTTCAACCAACCTTTGGATAATTTTCCAGATCCCCTCCTTAGTGCACAACTACACTATAATGGGATACTTGATCCTAAATTTCAGATTCCTAGCTTCTACGGTGTGAGTTGTTGCCTGTTGACGTGGTTTCCTTGTGTGCCTCATTGAAAAATGTGGATTTTTCAACCAACCTTTGGATAATTTTCCAGATCCCTTCCTTAGTGCACAACTACACTATAATAGGATACTTGAGCCCAAATTTCAGCTTCCTAGCTTCTACGGTGAGAGCTGTTGGCTGTTGACGTGGTTTCCTTGTGTGCCTCATTGAAAAATGTGGATTTTTCAACCAACCTTTGGATAATTTTCCAGATCCCTTCCTTAGTGCACAACTACACTATAATAGGATTTTTGAGCCCAAATTTCAGCTTCCTAGCTTCTACGGTGTGAGCTGTTGGCTGTTGACGTGGTTTCCTTGTGTACCCCATTAAAGCCCCCATAATTCAGTCTGCAAGACAAGTTTAAAATTCGAGTATGCAGTTTTATTTATATTCTTTTTATTGGTTTTAGAAACCTAGTTTTTGGTCGATTAACCAATCAAAATGTGGATTTTTCCAATAAACTTTGCAGATCGTTTTCAACCCTGTGGATCTAGAATTTTTCAAATCCCCTTCTTAGTGCACACCTACACTATGATAGGATACTTGAGCCTAAATTTCAGCTTCCTAGCTTCTACGGTTTGGGCTGTGGGCTGTTGACATGGTTTCCTTTTGTGCCTCATTGATGCCACCATAATTCAGTCTGCAAGACAAGTTTCAAAATTCGAGTATGCAGTTTTATTTATATTCTTTTTATTGGTTTTAGAAACCTAGTTTTTGGTCGATTAACCAATCGAAATGTGGATTTTTAAACAAATTTAGCAGCTCGTTTTCCCCCCTGTGGAGCTAGAATTTTTTAAATCCCCTTCTGACTGCACACCTACGCTATAATAGGATACTTGAGCCCAAATTTAAGATTCCCAGTTTGTACGGCTTGGACTGTGAGCTGTTGACGTGGTTTCCTTGTGTGCCTCATTGATGCCCCCATAATTCAGTCTGCAAGACAAGTTTCAAAATTCGAGTATGCAGTTTTATTTATATTCTTTTATTGGTTTTAGAAACCTAGTTTTTGGTCGATTAACCAATCGAAATGTGGATTTTTTAAACAAATTTAGCAGCTCGTTTTCCCCCCTGTGGAGCTAGAATTTTTTAAATCCCTTCTGACTGCACACCTACACTATAATAGGATACTTGAGCCCAAATTTAAGATTCCCAGTTTGTACGGCTTGGACTGTGAGCTGTTGACATGGTTTCCTTGTGTGCCTCATTGATGCCCCCATAATTCAGTCTGCAAGACAAGTTTCAAAATTCGATTATGCAGTTTTATTTATATTATTTTTATTGGTTTTAGAAACCTAGTTTTTGGTCGATTAACCAACCGAAATGTGGATTTTTCAAACAAATTTAGCAGCTCGTTTTCCCCCCTGTGGAGCTCGAAATTTCCAGATCCCTTCCTTAGTGCACACCTACACTATAATAGGATACTTGAGCCCAAATTTCAGCTTCCTAGCTTCTACGGTGTGAGCTGTTGGCTGTTGACGTGGTTTCCTTGTGTGCCTCATTGAAAAATGTGGATTTTTCAACCAACCTTTGGATAATTTTCCAGATCCCCTCCTTAGTGCACAACTACACTATAATGGGATACTTGATCCTAAATTTCAGATTCCTAGCTTCTACGGTGTGGAGTTGTTGCCTGTTGACGTGGTTTCCTTGTGTGCCTCATTGAAAATGTGGATTTTCAACCAACCTTTGGATAATTTTCCAGATCCCCTTCCTTAGTGCACAACTACACTATAATAGGATACTTGAGCCCAAATT